>NW_023494804.1:2336583-2541583 GCF_904425465.1 Colossoma macropomum
TCCCGCCCCACAGCCTCCCTCCCTCCGCCTCACACATAGTGCATATTAGTGACCCTCTGACCACACACACACACACAAACACACACACCTCAAGGTCATGTTTACACACGCAGAATTAGAGCCTCAAGCTCAAAGGCTGTAGAGGGAGACCGGAGTGTGGGGGGGGGTGGACGGGGGGGATTATGTGGGTGGGGTGGGGTGTATCAAAGCAAACGGGTCGACACCAGGCAAATACAGCACACACACAGACAGACAGACAGACAGACAGAGCTATTTAAAGATTTCTTGTTATTTGCAAGTATAATTGAATAGATTTTATATGTACAGACCTGAACCCGTTAACCTTTACACTGGTGTTATATTTAGCTGAGATTCCTCTCGACTAGAGGTTCCTAAACTTTTCACAGTCCTGTAGCCCCTCAGACATTAAACCTTCTGCTGCACACCCCCCCAACTCCTTATATACATATACATATATATATACATATATATACAATATACAATGTGAAGCAGAGTGCCTAAAACTCCCTTCCCCATGATAAAATCGCAGTAACACACTGCCTCGAGTGGCTTATTGCTTATATAAAAGGCGGCCAACATAAAATATATTAAAATACACAATATTGTAGATAATTATTTAAGTTATTATTAATAATATCTGACATAAACAAGTATTCCGCCAAGAAATGTAGCTCCTTTAGAGTACAGTGTCATTGCTAAGCAACCATTGACCGCTGAATGAGGAGAAGAATGTTCGGTCGCCAATCACTGTAAACTGCAGACCTTACATGATTTTTGAAACTTTTTTTTGTGAACAGTGAACATGTGATAACACAGCACTGTTTTAATCAGAAACATTCAGTTTATAACAACTTTTTGGTCACCAAATCACCACCGTGAGTCTTCTGCCAGTCTGATGACGCCACTCTTCTCACGCTGGGGCTGAATCTCAAACGGCTCCCTGCTCCCTACATAGTGCACTACGTAGGAATTTAATACTGACTCCTGCAGACCAACAGAGCAAAATATCACTAAAAATGGTCATTTGGGATTCAGCCACCTTCATACTCGACAGGCAGGGCACTGTTAGACAGCAGAAGCTAGAATTTCTAAACTTAACATTATCTATCTAAAGTTTGACACGACTTCTGACTGAAACACGGACATTTGAAGCGCGTAAGACATTCAGGTGACGTTCTTTAGTCTTTTATATTGGCGTTTTTCAGTTAATCATATTGGAAATATTTTAATTCAAGCCTGTGATATTAATGATGGAGCTGTTTAGCACGTTTGCTATCTATTAGCCTGTTAGCTAGCTGACCAGCCCAGTTCTAGTTAAGAAAATAAGTTATCAGCCCCTCAGTTTAAACAAAAAACAGGTTCTTATTTCATCAGTCCACTCGGTGCTCCGTGTGATCAGTGTTAGAGTCAAAGATCATTCATTAACAGCAGAAGGGTTTTTTGTGCCGTGGCGCAGAGATACAGAGTTCAGTTGCTGTGAGGGGATCATAGCCGTGATATATCGTGGATTTTACAATGGCTTTGAACGCAGCTCAGCCAGTCAGATTTTAAGATCGTAACTATCCGTTTTATAAAACATTAAAAATGTGACATGATGTCCTGATCTTGGTAAACCGTTCCAGGTGCCAGTAATCGACAGTGGTGGACAGTAACTAAGTAAATGTAATTCATTGCTGTACTTAAGTAGTTTTTCGTGTGTCTGTATCTTTACTTAAGTATTTCCATTTTTGGTGACTTTTTGCTTTCACTCCACTACATTTCAAAGTCAAATATCTCACTTTTTACTCCACTACATTATTCCTTTTGGTTTATGTGTGTATAAAAACGTAACATGTCAAAACGAAAGAAGCGCAAAGCAAGAACACCAATCAGGGCACAGCGGTCACTTTGTTTTGAGCTTGTTTTGACCTGTTGGTCATACCGACCCAGTGCAGCACACTGTTCAACATCAGTGCAGCAGCGTAAAATTTTGGGAGCGTCTATTCAACATAAATGATGAACTAACCTAACTTTGTGTAAACAGACCACAATATAGAAATATGTACACATATGCAGTTGTGACTGACGTGTCTTTTTTCTGAATTCATACAAACACTATTTTATTTGTGACCCAGAAGGATAAGCGGTTTAGATGATGTGTGTGTGTGTGTGTGTGTGTATTTCATTTTATAGTAAATTAGTTTTGTCTAGTTTATGTTTATGAACAGAGACCTACAGATGCAGTTTAGTAAAGGAAACTCATTTGTGAATCTGAGTTTAAAGTTTTTATTAAACTTAAACTTGTAATTTAGTTGTAAATAAATCAAACTGAAACTTTGCTTGTTTGTAAAAAGTGATTTCAGAGCCACTCACAGCGTCACTAATTAATGACTCTATTAAAAGACTGGTTTACCAAGAGAGACACTGGAGTATTTTCACTTAAAATGAGTTAATGAAGCGAGTCTTGTTACCAAAATGATAACAGGACATCAGAGCCATAATTAATCTTTTAGTACTTTTACTTTTGATACTTAAGTACATTTGAAGGCAAATACTTTAGTACTTTTACTCAAGTGGAGGTCTAAAGGGAGGAACTTCTCCTTTTACTGCAGTAATATTTTACCCTGGGTATCTCTACTTTAACTCAAGTACATGGTTTGTGTACTTCGTCCACCACTGGTATTCGAGTACTGAAATCTCTATTCACAGACTTGCTACATTCAGGTATTTCCAGGGTTGGGAGGGTTACTTTGAAAAAGAGTATTTCGGTACAGATTACTGATCATCTGTGAAAATGTCCAGGACTCACAGATGGGCCTAAAGTTTTATTAAACACTTCTATAACCTAAGAAGAACTCAGCCAGTTTGCCTTATAGTCCATTTAGTAACTGAATAGTAAGTGCTATTATGTAATAAGCCAGGAATTTTAAGGGGTTAACATTGTAACCTAATCCAAAGGTTTCCTA
This sequence comes from Colossoma macropomum, assembly GCF_904425465.1. NCBI lineage: Eukaryota > Metazoa > Chordata > Actinopteri > Characiformes > Serrasalmidae > Colossoma > Colossoma macropomum. The sequence goes on from NW_023494804.1 coordinate 2,339,550, forward strand.
GATTACTAATAGCATAGTCTGATAACTTTCTGTTACTTTTTTATTATTTATTTTTTAAAGTCAGTATTTTATCACGTGTTTTGAAGGAGGTAATTGGGTATACAAGAATGGCATGCATAGTCTGGTTGAATTTTGGCTGCCTAGCTCTTAATTTCTCCTAATAAAAATGCCTCTAAATGATCAATAATTGACACACTGTAAAAATTATGCAGCTTTTAAACTTAAAAAAAGTAAGTAAGCAGGGTTACTTGACTAAAACTACAAATGTTGATAACAAATGTAAAACACAAATTATTCTTCTCTTAAATTAATATTACAAATTCAATGAACTCAAAATTCCAAGTTATCCCGCATGCTTACTTTTATAAGTTTAAAGGCTGCTTGATTTCATTGGCATTTCTAGAGCTCTAAAAGTGCAGAGCACTTCAAGATCAATGCTGAAGTGAGTGTGAAATCTATCTGTAAGATGAGTCAAAATCCTTCCACTCCAGCACTAATGTTTCTCTGTCCCGTTGGATTTAAGAATAAACTTCCCCAGAGGTTAACCAGGGTTTTCCTCTAATGGAAACAAGCTCAGCATGGTGCCAGTGGGCAAATAAAACCACCCTCAGAGTTCCCAGAACATCATAGTGGACGCTGTGCTCTAAACAGGAAGGGGAAATTTGTAAAAGTCTGGCGTAAAAATAAAACCCAAATTACATTTCAATGTTTTAATCCACATCACACTCATGTTTTTATAGAAAGCAATGACATACAGTGTAGGAACCTCATAAGCGATGGTGTACGTGTCAAACTATCACTTTAGGCTCATCCATTTCATGCTATGCGCAGGATGTCCTTGAGCCAACCATCAACAATGAGCCAATGAATGGCGAAGGTATAGAGTGACAGTCAGCATATCCCTCTAAGAAGCTGGACATGTCCTACTGATAAAGGGTTTGTTTCCACAGTTGCTGTAAGTGATGACACTGTGGAGGGCTTTCACTAATCCCTCACTGATCGCTCCTGAATTCCCTGGGAACTTCAGCCACAGCTCTGATGGAAACCTGATCATCTGTCACCATCACTAATACCCAACAACTGTATGACATACGACTATTCATAACAGACACATGTAGATTGGTTTAAGGAAACTGTACAGTGATTTAGGTATGCAGTGAGCACAGCGCAAACTGGCAGAGCGAAAGGTTTCATTACTTGTTTAGATTAAAACCTGCTGGAACCAAATACAGTCTAACAAAATTGTTAGTAGATTAAATTCATACTCATAAATTTCTGTCTAAACACAACTGTAAACCAAAAACTTCTTTCTAAATCAATTCTAGCGTGAAAAAAATATGTCTAAATCCAAATGTAGACCAACAAAATTCTGTCTGAACCGACTGTAGACCAACAAAATTCTGTCTCAACCCGACTGTAGACCAACAAAATTCTGTCTGAACCGACTGTAGACCAACAAAATTCTGTCTGAACCGACTGTAGACCAACAAAATTCTGTCTGAACCGACTGTAGACCAACAAAACTCTGTCTAAACTCGACTGTAGACCAACAAAATTCTGTCTGAATCCGAATGTAGACCAACAAAATTCTGTCTGAACCCAACTGTGCCCACAAAATTCTGTCTGAACTCGACTGTAGACCAACAAAATTCTGTCTGAAACGACTGTAACCTGACAAAATTCTGTCTGAACCTGACTGTAGACCCAACAAAATTCTGTCTGAACCCAACTGTAGACCAACAAAATTCTGTCTGGACCCAAATGTAGACCCAACAAAATTCTGTCTGAATCCGACTGTAGACCCAACAAAATTCTGTCTGAATCCGACTGTAGACCCAACAAAATTCTGTCTGAACCCAACTGTAGACCAACAAAATTCTGTCTGAACCCAACTGTAGACCAACAAAATTCTGTCTGAATCCGAATGTAGACCAACAAAATTCGGTCTGAACTCGACTGTAGACCCAAACAAAATTCTGTCTGAACCGACTGTAGACCAACAAAATTCTGTCTGAACTCGACTGTAGACCAACAAAATTCTGTCTGAACTCGACTGTAGACCAACAAAATTCTGTCTGAACTCGACTGTAGACCAACAAAATTCTGTCTGAATCCGACTGTAGACCAACAAAACTCTGTCTGAATCTGACTGTAGACCAACAAAATTCTGTCTGAATCTGACTGTAGACCAACAAAATTCTGTCTAACTCGACTGTAGACCAACAAAACTCTGTCTAAACTCGACTGTAGACCCAAACAAAACTCTGTCTAAACTCGACTGTAGCCCACAAAATTCTGTCTGAACCGACTGTAGACCAGCAAAACTCTGTCTAAACTCGACTGTAGACCCAAACAAAATTCTGTCTGAACCGACTGTAGACCAACAAAATTCTGTCTGAACCGACTGTAGACCAACAAAATTCTGTCTGAATCCGAATGTAGACCAACAAAACTCTGTCTGAATCTGACTGTAGACCAACAAAATTCTGTCTGAATCTGACTGTAGACCAACAAAATTCTGTCTGAACTCGACTGTAGACCAACAAAACTCTGTCTAAACTCGACTGTAGACCCAAACAAAACTCTGTCTAAACTCGACTGTAGACCCAAACAAAACTCTGTCTAAACTCGACTGTAGACCCAAACAAAATTCTGTCTGAACCGACTGTAGACCAACAAAATTCTGTCTGAACCGACTGTAGACCAACAAAATTCTGTCTGAATCCGAATGTAGACCAACAAAACTCTGTCTGAACCGACTGTAGACCAACAAAATTCTGTCTGAACTCGACTGTAGACCAACAAAATTCTGTCTGAACCGACTGTAGACCAACAAAATTCTGTCTGAATCCGACTGTAGCCCACAAAATTCTGTCTGAACCGACTGTAGACCAGCAAAACTCTGTCTAAACTCGACTGTAGCCCACAAAATTCTGTCTGAACCGACTGTAGACCAACAAAATTCTGTCTGAACAGAAATATAGTGTGTTTTATGAAATGATGCATTTGGATGAACGCTGGGCTGAATGCAGGCTGTTCAAGGTGGGAAACAGGTTGAGAGAAACCCAAATGAAAAATCTGAACCGCTGTGAAGCTTGACAAATATTTGAAAATGCCTGAGCTCAACCAAACCCAGAGGAATAGCTGAGCTCCATCAGGTTCAGACAAATATTTCAAGCTCTTGTATGGAGTGTTGTGGGATCTGAGTGGCTTCTGCTTTCAGCTCTGGAGGAAACGCTGGCGGATCTTTCAGGTTCAGCCTTTCTATATCTGTCCCCTGGGCATTTCAGCCTGGAGGCCGAGGGGCCCCAACACACTGTATCAGCCCCTCTCTCTCTCTCGCTTTCTGTCTCGTTCCTCCTCCTGAGAGTTATCCGTACAGTCTCTGGTGTTATTAGCACTGTTACCTGAGCCACCCCGACACACTCCGTAAAAAAGAGAGAGAGAGTGAAGGGGGGAAAAAAGAGAAATACTTTTTTGTCGTCTGAAAGAGGTTCACCTTTGACCTTTGTGTAGAACCAGACATTTTCCACACTAATGCATCCCTGCTTTTAATACGGACTGTTAAAGTACTTTCTCTCTCTCTCTCTCTCTCTCTCTCTCTCTCTCTCTCTTCATCTCCCTGCATCTCTGCAGAAAGAGGTATCAGCTAACACCTGACATCGTCCCCGGCAACAGGAAACAGAGGAGGTCACATACACGTCAGATTCTGACCCCACAAAAACGCTGAGACTATCCAGAACTACAGAGAGAGAGAGAGAGAGAGAGAGAGGGGAGAGAGAGAGGGAGAGAGAGGGAGAGAGAGAGAGAGAGAGGGAGAGAGAGAGGGAGAGAGAGAGAGGACACAAAACACAGGCAGAGCGATTTAGGTGACCTGGGCGAGGTTTAAATTGTAGTTTGAATTTGAAAATGTAGAAATGTTAGCTTTAATCATTTAGCATCAAGCCACAGGTCATCCGACACCACATAAACCCTGTAGGGGAAGTCTGTACACTTGGTAGCTGTCTTGGCCACGCCCCCGGGCAGTTATTTCCCATCATACAGTTGCTCCCAGCTACCAACAAGCCCATTTTTCCTGTGAAACATGATTGGTCTTTTATTTTCACTGTGAAATGTGTTTGGCCCTCTAAAAGATAATTGGCTCTTAATTTATGCTCTGAAATATAACTGGCCCTTATTTTTTTTCTGTGAAATGTGATTGGTCCTAAATTTATCTTATAAAACATGATTGACCCTTAATGTTTCAATATGACTGGCCCTTAATTTTCCCTGTGAATCTTGATTGGCCCCCAATTTTTCTTACAAAACCTGACTCATCTTGATTTTTGACCTGTGAAATGTGATTGCCTGTCATTTTTTCTTTCCAATCCTAAAGGATTGGCCCTTTAATTTACAGTGAAACATAGTTGACCCTTAATTTTGTAACATGAATAGCCTCTAATTTTTCTAATGAAACATGACTGGCCTTGATTTTTGTCCTGTGAAATGTGATTGCTCGTTAATTTTTCCTCTGAATCTTGATTGGCCCTTAATTGTTCCAGTAAAATGTGACTGGCCATTCATTTTGTAAATGAACAGGACCTAATTTTTCATGACTGACCTTGATTTTTGTCCTGTGAAATGTGATTGGTTGTTAATTTCCCTGTGGAATGTGATTGGCCCTTAATTGTTACTGTGAAACAAGAATGGTCCTGATTTTTTTATGATGCAGAAACAGTGAATCTGGTTATTGATTCAGTTCAGCCTTAAACAGGAAGATAAAAACTCTGGGGGGGGAGACATGCTAGAACGTTTCCCCTTCCAGTTTATCTAGAGAGCTGAGCTATGTGGGTCATGCCTGGAGCTATTTATACTGATAGAGCGAATTCATTCAAGAAAAAAATAAAAGTCTATCTCACATCCATCAGCCGTGCCACTGTTTTTCCTTTTGGGCCGTCCGGCTGGAGATTCGCTCAGGATGCCTTTAGCCGGGCTCGGGGCGGCGGGGGGTTTAAATCATGCAGGGATTTCAGGCTGGGCCTCCCTCCGAGGCTCCAGAGGCCTGGACTGAGATGAATTAAGTCATTATTAATTACCCTACAAGAGCTCAGGAACAGACATAAATAACCAGGCCGAAACAGACCACCACCCGAAACGGAGCCGGGGGTGGAGGAGGCGCTTTTCGATGTCAAGAGTGTTACATTATTAACCAATAATGAATGACTTAACATTTACAGAGCAGGAACATGCTACGAGATGCTGTCCAGACTTACTCTCATAAAAGGAAAACTGCTGCAGCTCTCGAGGCGGCTGCCAGAAAAACGCTTGCCATTTGTAATTGGTATCAGTGAAAACGTTATGGCATAAAAGAGGAATAGCTACAGTTTCTCCCAGCCAGGTGGGCTTTTTCAACGTCTGTTCTCCAAAAGAAAAAAAAAGCAGCTCCTGCGAAATATCTCCACAGCTATGCACCTTCATGAATAAACACTTCTCTGAGCTCGGTCAGAGCCTCGGCGATTTGTATGAATTAACAGTAGCGTATTAAAGCACAGCTGCAGTTGTAATCTGCATGATTGCATACATCACATTTATGAACGTGAGGCTGTTCTTTTCACTTGTGAATGTAGAGTGCATGCAGGAAAAAGCCCTTTACTCATTAACTTTTCTGGAGAGGTTCTTAAAAAGTCTTGAAAATCAATTACACCATTGCTTAGATGTGGAAAAAATGCCAAAAATGCATGATGTTCTTCTTTCTTCTGTCTTGGTTAGAAACGGGGTTCCTGTTGAAGATCTTGTTGATGTGTACAACACCCTCGTTAGGCCATGCTGAGAGTATGGGAGTGGGCTGCTGGTGGGCTGCACAGAAAACAGTGAGTAGCTATGGACAGGGTTCAGAAAACAGCCATCATCATGGTGTCATAAGATTCCTTTACATCTTCCAGATCTACAGAAACAGTGGGAGCAGATCACCGTATAACTGATTAAGGACATTCAACAGCCCAATCGTCCTTTACATGGGCTCGTTCCACTCAATAAGGGTGAGAGAACCAAGCGCCTCCTGCGGAAAATCCTTCCAGCTGTCGCTTGTGTATGCAAGAACCAGCAGACTAAGAAACTTCACTATTCCATGTGGCATCAGGCTGTTTAATTCACTGTAGTGTTGTGCATATGTATCTGTTATATTTGTATATTTTTATTATTTTTAATGTTTTTAGTATATTTAAGCAATTGAACACAAGAGGGTTACCATTCGCCAAACATGTAGCCTGATCTTCAGAGTCTGACCAAATCGGACTGAGCGATAGAACGGCCGCAATATCAAGTTCAGCTCAGTTTTGTCAATTTTTGACAGATCAGAATTATTCCAGGTGGTTTCTAAGGTGTTGCTATGTTATCTCAGGTGGTTTCTAAGGTGTTGCTATGTTATCCCAGATGGTTTCTAAGGTGTTGCTTGGCCGTTGCTTTGGCAGCCCAAAGGGTTTGTTAAGGCATTGCTAGACCATTGGTGTGGCATCCCAGGTGGTTGCTAAGGTGTTGCTATGCTATCCAATGTGGTTGTTAAGGTGTTGCTAGGCTGTTGCTATGGAATCCCAAAGGGGTTGTTAAGACATTTTAGGCCATTGCTGTGACATAGTGGTTGCTAAGGTGTTGCTAGGCTGTTGCTATATTATCCCAGGTAGTTGCTAAGGTGTTGCTTTGCTATCCAAGGTTGTTGTTAAGGTGTTGCTAGGCTGCTGCTATGGTATCCCAAAGGGGTTGTTAAGGCATTGCTAGGCCATTGCTGTGACATCCCAGGTGGTTGCTAAGATGTTGCTAGGCTGTTGCTATGTTATCTCAGGTGGTTGCTAAGGTGTTGCTATGCTATCCAAGGTGATTGTTAAGGTGTTGCTAGGCTATTGCTTTTAAATCCCAAAGGGGCTGTTAAGGCATTGCTAGGCCATTGCTGTGACATCCCAAGTGGTTGCTAAGGTGTTGCTAGGCTGTTGCTGTGACATCCTAGGTGGTTACTAAGGTGTTGCTATGTTATCTGAGATGGCTGCTAAGGTGTTGTGAGGTTTTCCTATGGAATCCCAAGTAGTTTTTAAGTTATTGCTAGGAGATTGCTAGGAATTCCCTGGCAGTTGTTAAGTTGTTGCTAGACTGTTGCTATGGTATCCAAAAGGGTTGTTTAGGCATTGCTGGGCCATTATTGTGGCATCCTAATGTGTTACTAGGCTGTTGCTAGGTGGTTGCTACAATGCTGCTAGGCTATTACTATGGAATTCCAGGCAGTTGTTAAGTTGTTGTTAGGCTGTTGCTATGATATCCCAAAGGGATTGTTGAAGGGGAGTTCCACCAATTCTTCAAAATGTCTAAATAATTCAGTCCTTGAGCTGTAAACAGAGAGATTCAGAGTGGTTTGGTGTGAAATGGTTCAGATGTCTTTACAGTGGTGGTGATAGGAACCAGGTGTCGCCATGACTACAACACAAATATAGACATTTTATTTACTATCCAGAACCACCAGTGAACCTACACGAGTCTTCTGAGTTTATATGGAATGTTGATGATGGAAAATAGTGGAAAATCTGAAATAATAAGTTTTTTTGGGGGACTATTTTGTCTCACAGCGCCCTGCATGTATCCCTCCACCATGAATGGATTACAATAAATAAATTAAAAAAACATTTAAGCCAAAACTTAAAAAAACATTTCATGTAGTAACTTTCTGTGAGGGAGCTTTTAGAGGTGGACGTCTGGTTCCTATCACCACCACTGTGAACAGTTCTGACTCGGTAAGTTTATCTAGAACAGAGCGTTTCACACCAAACCACTCTGAATGACTCTGTTTACATCTTATTGTTTTAATTATGTACAATTTGTTGAAAGATTGATAAAGTTCCTTTTTAAGGCATTGCTAGGCCATTGCTATGGCATCCCAGGTGGTTGTTAAGGTGTTACTAGGCTGTTGCTATGATATCCCAGGCTCTGCGATCCTGCAAAGATTTGTGGTTCTAGTTTGAAAACTGCAACCTGTAAAAAAAGGGGCAGAATAATAAAACAAAGCATAGTAAATTGATTTTGTCATGACAACTTAATAAAAGGTAACACTTCAGTATACAGGGAAGATAAAATGCCCTTGAAATGCACTTATTAAGCTTTAATAAGTCGGGTAGTTGGCCATTAACAGGCTGCTTTGTGCTACTTTGTTACACTCAATACTCCTGACCAGTTCAGTGCAAGGCTGCTTTTGTTTTATTTACATTTTGTCCTTTTATCCTCATCAAAACCAGTAAATGGAAAGATAGATAGCCAGTAAATGAAGTGAATTTTATACTAGAAGAGGTGAGCAATACGCTATATAATACACATTGTTATGATTATTGTACAGTACACCCATGCAATAGCCATTAAGGCATAATAATGGATACCTAAAATGATGTTTAAGCTGTATAACACACATATTTAACCCTTGTGTGGTGTTGATGTGTGTGTTACTCAGTGGTCTGCTGGACCCACCACATTATTGTTTTTTTAAATCAATACAGCCACAGCAATTTATGTAAAAACACTAGATGTTTAAAACATCACAAGTGTCCAGCGTAGGGTTCTCCTTTAGCAGCTGTAGCCAGTCAGCAGCCTGTCCATTTTGTCCACCCTCACAAATTAAAAAATTGCTTATTTCATCCAAGTTAGTTAAAAGCAGCCTGTTAATTACCAACTATTGGCTTGTTAAGACTTAATAAATACATTACAAAGCATTATAATGTCTCCGTATAATAAAATATCTCCTCTACTTACAAACGCTAATGTGGTCTGGATTTAAAGTCTAGAACCTGCATTTTCCAGACAGCTTCTCCACTAGTTTTGTGGAGCTATGAGTCAGAAACACTGCATTAATCTCCAAACACAGTGTTTTCTCTGTTGGCGTCTTCAGGTTATACGTCCTGTATTCACGTTTCTGCTTATGTATGGAAGCAGCTGAGCGCCGTTGAAAAGCATTCACCTCCCTGATAGAGGAAAACATACCGGACCAGCGTGGACGCGAATAAAAGCGGAGATTGTGTTTGTTTACTCAGTTTTGGCCGTAATTTTCTGGGTCCGCCGTTGGCTCATTTCAGCAAAACATGAGGTCGGTTTATTTAAAAACCGTCCACCTTCTTTTCAATCCCGTTTCAGTAGCCGTAAGACTTTCTCCTGACGGATTCTGGACGTCGGTCACTGGACAAACAAATAACATTCCACAGCCCTTTCAATCCCGGCCCAGGTTTGTGCCCTATTTAAATACCATCCTGTTTATTGAACGCTGTTCATTTTAATGGCCTCCAGCAGGAGAGCGCTGCAGTGACCAAACATTTATTCAGCTCTGAGGGACGAGGAGCTCGGGGGGTCGTCGGGGTCACAGTGGACGTTCTGTACATTCTGTACGTGTATCTACAGCTTCGCCTCCTCCGGCAAAGATTTTCTCTCTTTCTGTTTGTATTGTTTCACTTAAGAGTGCAGTTCTGATACAGCTGAGGCCAGAACATGCTGACCAAACGTCCTCCAAAGACCAACAACCCCAAAAACGTTTGGCTTTGTGCTGTTCCAGAACAAGAACTGACAAACCAAAAGCTCCCATGTGAATGTGAATGGCAGTGTACGTTCTAAAGCAGTGTCAATAGGTATAACATGATCTAGAACAGTATGAATGGGAAGAATATTCGGGAGCAGTGTGAGCAGGAAGAATATCCTCAAGAAAAATATGAATGGGAGGAACATTCTAGAACATTCTAGAGCAGTGTGAATGGGAGGAACATTGTAGAGCAGTGTGAATGGGTACAAACATGTTCTAGAGCAGTGTGAATGGGTACAAACATGTTCTAGAGCAGTGTGAATGGATGGGAAACATTTCTAGAGTGGTTTGAATGGGAGGAACATTCTAGAACAGTGTGAAAAGGTAAATCATGTTCTTGAACAGTGTGAATAAGAAGAACATTTTAGAACAGTGTGAATGTTTTAGAACATTCTAGATCAGTGTGAACAGGGGATAGCATTCTAGAGCAGAGTAAATGGTAGGAGAAAATTCTAGAGCATTGTAAATGGGAGGAGAACGTTCTAGAGCAGTGTAAATGGGAGAGAACAGTGTGCATTGGGAGAGGAGCTGGAGAGGAGCTGCTGTTAGGAGCCCTGATCTTCATCTCTGTATGAGGTCATCACACTAAGGGGTCACTCAGGGTCAACCAGATCAGAGTTTTACACACAGCTTCATACAGAACAGACAGCCTGAATAGATTAGAGAGAGAGAGAGAGAGAGAGAGAGAGAGAGATGGAGAGAGAAGAAAAAGGAGATGGAGAGAGATAAAAAGAAAGATGAAAAGAATGAAAGAGAAGAAAAGGTGAGAAGAGAAAGTGTGAGAGAAAGAGAGAGAGAAGGAAAAGGAGAGAAAGAAAGAGAAGTGAGAGATTGAAAAAAGATCATGAAGGAGAAAAAAGAAAACAAAAACAAGATAAAGAGAGATAGGAGAGAGATAAAAAGAAAGATGAAAAGAACGAAACAGAGAAAAGGAGAGAGGAGAACAAGTGAGAGAGAGAGTAAGAGAAGAAAAAGTACAAAAGAGAAAGGAAGAGAGAGGGAGAGAAAGTGGAACAGTGAATGAGAGCAAGCTGGAGAGAAAGAAAAAGGAGGGAAAGCAAAAGTGCAAAAGAAAAAGACAGAGAGAGAGGGAAGAAGAGAATAAAAAGAGAAAATGAGAGATGGAAAAAGAAAGAAGGGGAAAAGCAAAAGAGTAAGAGAACACGAAGATGAAGATAAAGGAGAAGAAGAGAGATAGGAGGAGGAGAAGAAGAAGACAGTAAGAGAAAAAAGAGAAGAAGAAGAGGAAGAGAGTGACGAGAAGATGACAGTAAGAGAAAAAGAAAGAGAAAAATGAGAAGAGAATGAAAGATGGAAGAAGAGATGGAAAAGGAAAGTGGGAAGTGAATGTGAAAGAGAAAGAGAAAGGAGAAGAAGAAGAAGAAGAACAAGAAGAGAAAGAAAGGAGAAGAAGAAAAAAGCAAGGAAAAGAAAAAGACAGTAAGACTAAAAGAAAGAGAGAGAAGAATGAGAAGAGAATGAAAGAGGGAAGAAGAGATGGAAAAATAAAGGTGGAAATTGAATGTGAAAGACAGAGAGATAGAGAGAGAAAGGAGAAGAAGAAATGAGAGAGAAAAGGGTGAAGAAGAAGTAGAAGAAGAAGATGACAGAGAGATGGAAAGAAAGAAAGAAGGAAAGAAAAGGAAAAAAGGAAAAAGAGCAAGAGAAAAAGAAAGAGAGAGGAGAAGAAGAGAAAGACAGATGGACAAAAGAAAAAAGTGAATGAGAGAGAGAGAGTGAGATAGATAGATCGATAGATAGATAGATAGAGAGAGAGAGATAGAGAGAGAGAGAGAGAGAGAGAGAGAGAGAGAGGTAGAGAGAGAGAGAGAGACAGAGAGTGATAGATAGATAGATAGATAGATAGAGAGAGAGAGAGAGAGAGAGAGAGAGAGAGAGAGGGAGTGAGAGAGGGAGCATCTCTCAATATGGTGCCAGAACACCGGAGCGGGGCCGCTCCCCTCCGGGCCCATCTGTGCCTAATCCGGAGTCTCCGCGCGCGAGGGTGTTTTCCGAGGCTGGTAATTACGGTCTTGAATATTATGACATGAATAATGTTGCATAAAATCAGGTTTCATAACATTTTCTCCCCGACATGCTTTACAGCGCAGCAGCTCCGAGGAGCTTCACAGCAGCGCTGGGTGGACTGGAGCTCCATCAGAGCCGACAGAGCGGAGTACGAGGCAGTCAGCGGAGCGGAAAAGGAGCCGCTCGATTCCAGACAATTATACAAAACACATGGAGACGCACTCCGGTCTGAGCTCACGCAGAAACGCTGACGTGCTCGTCGTCCTCGAACTGCATTCGTGAGAAGTTCATTACTCCGCAATGAATGTTGAAATACGGCTCCGTCCAAAAGCGCCTCTCTGTACATGGAACCGCCAGAAGACTCTCACAGCAGAGCCGCTCCTCACGTCATACAGGGCAGAAATCTGGTCGCCATAATCGCCATAATCGTAATTCCCTCCACACATTTCCATAAAGTAATAAACACATCTAGAAAAATAAGGGATCAAAGATTTAAACCGCTTAATGAAGATGAACCGATGACAGATGAAGAGTCAGACACTGACGGAAATCTGACACGCGGCCACACATGAGCCAATATGTCATAATATAGGGTCATGTATGTTCTGCACACTCTCAAAAAAGATGGTTCTTCAAGGGTTCTTTAGTAAAGGCAATGGTTATATACAGAACCACGAACATCCTGAACTGGTTGTTCAGATTGATGGAGAATGTGTTGTATATGTTTCTATAAAGGGTTACAAGATTGACATTGTAACAGTAGAAGAACCCTTTTCAAAAAGGTTCTGTACAGAACCATATACAACACATTCTCCATCAGTCTGAAGAACCCTTTTTGGTGCTACATAGAACCATTTTCCAAAAAGGTTCTGTATTGATCCATATACAACACATTCTCCATCAATCAGAAAATGGGTTCTTTAGTAAAGAAAATGGTTCTGTATAGAACCATGAACAAACAACCCTTTGCATGATTAAAGGATTCTTTGCACGGTGAAATGGTTCTTCATGTTGGTAGAGAATGTGTCGTATATGGTTCCATATAGGTTCTTAAATTGTCACAATATTGACATCGTAATAGTAGAAAAACACTTTTTGGTGCTATATAGAACCCTTTTTAAAAAGGCTCTATATAGAACCATATACAACACATTCTTCATCAATCTGAAGAACCTTGCTGGTGCTATATAGAACTATCTTCAAAAGGGTTTTGTATAGAACCATATTCAACACATTCTCCATCAATCTGAAGATGGGTTCTTTAGTCAAGAAAATGGTTTTGTATAGAACCATGAACAAACAACGCTTTGCATGATTAAAGGGTTCTTTGCATGGTGAAAAGGTTCTTCATATTGGTAGAGAATGTGTTGTATATGGTTTTATATAGGTTCTTCTATTTTTACAAGATTGACAGTGTAACAGTAAAAGAACCCTATTTTGGTGCTTTATAGAACACTTTTAAAAGGTTCTAAATAGAACCATAGACACTTTCTCCGTCATCTGAAAATGGAGCCTTTAGTGAAGAAAATGGTTCTATAAAGAACCATGAACACTCAAAGAACCTTTTGCATGATTAAAGGGTTCTTTGCACTGTGACAGGGTTTTTTTTTGATTGCAGTGCTGTAGATGGTTCTATGCACAACCTTTTTGATAAGGGTTCTACATAGCACCAGAAGTGTTCTGATATTGTAACAACGTCAAGTCTGAAAAGAGTTCTATGTAGCACCAAAAGGGTTCTTCTATTGTTACAGGCTTGACACTGTAACAATAGAAGAACCCTTGTTGGTGCTACAGAGAATCCATTTCAAAAAGGTTCTATATAGAACCATGAACACCCAAAGAACAAGACCTTAATAAACTCCCAATATGTGTTCCTACAAATCAAGTGATACCAGAACCATCTGCAGCTCATTCACCACCAATCTGACCCTTCAGTCATGCAAAGAGTGTTCATGGTTCTATATAGAACCATATTATTTAACGTGTCAGAGAACAATATTTGTATTCATTTCATGTTTTCAGTGATTTTATTGTGTAGCTCTCAGTGTGCAGGTATTAGAGCTCAGCCATGCAGCTGTGAGACTCATTTTCACTTCATTAGGAAGCATTTGGAACAGGACGAGTGTCTAAAATATACATTCTATTTTCTGAATTTAACATATTGGGGAGAACGTAAACGCGGCCTGTGCAGTATTTCTTTGTGGTCTTTAATCTGAGCTTCACCAGATACACTGCAGGCTGGTTTTAATCCAAGTTGAAAGCAACAAGTCCAAATGAAATACACCAGCAGCATAAACTCAATAAAAATCGTATGTACCCCACAAAAGTAATATATACCATCCATATGTCTTTGTATATGTTGACATACACCGATCAGGCATAACACTATGACCACCTCCTTGTCTCTACGCTCATTGTCCATTTTATCAGCTCCACTTACTATATAGGTGCACTTTGTAGTTCTACAGTTACAGACTGTAGTCCATCTGTTTCTCTGATACTTTGTTAGCCCCCTTTTACCCTGTTCTTCAGTGGTCAGGACCCCCATGGACCCTCGCAGAGCAGGTACTATTTGGGTGGTGGATCATTCTCAGCACTGCAGTAACACTGACGTGGTGGTGTGTTAGTGTGTGTTGTGCTGGTGCGAGTGGATCAGACAGGAGTTTTAAACACTGTGTCCACACACTGTCCACTCTATTAGACACTCCTACCTTGTCGGCCCACCTTGTAGATGTAAAGTCAGAGACGATAGCTCATCTGCTGCTGCACAGTTTGTGTTGGTCATCCTCTAGTCCTTCATCAGTGGTCACAGGACGCTGCCCACAGGACGCTGTTGGCTGGATATTTTTGGTTGGTGGACTATTCTCAGTCCAGCAGCGACACTGAGGTGTTTAAAAACTCCAGCAGCACTGCTGTGTCTGATCCACTCAGACCAGCACAACACACACTAACACACCACCACCACGTCAGTGTTACTGCAGTGCTGAGAATGATCCACAACCCAAATAGTACCTGCTCTGTGAGGGTCCATGGGGGTCCTGACCACTGAAGAACAGGGTAAAAGGGGGCTAACAAAGTATCAGAGAAACAGATGGACTACAGTCTGTAACTGTAGAACTACAAAGTGCACCTATATAGTAAGTGGAGCTGATAAAATGGACAATGAGCGTAGAAACAAGGAGGTGGTCAGAATGTTATGCCTGATCGGTGTATGTCCATATGCAAAGGTGTGTACGCTCATAAAAACAACAGTTCTTTAAGGGTTCTTTAGTAAAAGTAATGGTCCTATATAGAACCATGAATGCTGAAAGAAACCTTTGCATGGTGAGAGGGTTCTTCAGACTGATGGAGAATGTTCTGTAGATGGTTTTGTCAGATCAAAGGAATACATTAAAAGGAACAGAATAAACTGTGATAAAGCTATTTTTGTTGACATTTAGTGGTAGTTTTTAAAGTAGCTCAGCTTGTTATGATATAAGTTGGCACTTCATCACTTCCTGTTATTATGTAACGGCACAGAATATCAATAATTTGCGCACTAACTTGCTGAAATATTGCATTATTAAAAGGCAGTTCTGTTGATTTTTCATATTTCTTTCATAATCCAGTGTGTGAGATGTGATTTCAGAGTGTTTTGGTGTGACACGGTTCAGATCTCTTTACAGTGGTGGTGATAGGAACCAGGGGTCGCCATGACTACAACACAAATATAGACATACTATCCAGAACCACCAGTGAACCTACACGAGTCTTCTGAGTTTCTATGGAATGTTGATGATGGAAAATAGTGGAAAATCTGAAATAATAAGTTTTCTTTGGGGACTATTTTGCCTCACAGCACCCTGCATATTATGTATCCCTCCACCAGGAATGGATTTCAAGGCTGAAATCTTCTCAAAACTATCATAAAACAGAGTCTCAGTCATCGGACAGGGAATTCATAACCATTTCATGTAGTAACTTTCTGTGAGGGAGCTTTTAGAGGTGGACGTCTGGTTCCTATCACCACCACTGTGAAGTTCTGAAAAAAATGCAGAAAAAATGTAAACATCAATGTGCTACGTATTTTAAACATACTGTGAATTCATCCTGGTTAGTGCACAGGCCCAGTTATAAATGTGAGAGAGAGATGAATGTTCTCGGTTCTTGGCTCTGCTCTGAAAGCTTGTAGACGTTATCAGAGAAAGGCCGGCAGGCCTCGAGAACAGGAAGCCCAGGAGCTGAGAGCTTACAGCATTACATCATACTTTACTCACTGACTGCTCACCGAAGCCTGCAGGAACAGAGGAACGTGCGCTTCTGAGCCGCTCCTTTTCTGGGGATCTCTGACGTTCTGCCAGACTGGAACTCAGAAGGGCTCAGTGTCAAAACTGATGGACACATAGTTAAAGGATCTTTAGTAAAGACAACACTCAAAGAACGCTTTGCATGCTTAAATGGTTCTTTGCATGGTGAAATGGTTCTTCAGACTGATGGAGAATGTGCTGTATAAGGTTCTATATAGAACATTTTTGAAAATGGTTCAATATAGCATTAAAAAGTGTTCTTGGTGCTGTATAGAACTATATACAACATATTCTCCATCAATCTGAAGAACCATTTCACCATGCAAGGAACCCTTTAAGCGTGAATTGGTTCTATATAGAGCTCATGCTTCTGAATAGTTCCTTTTCAAGAAGGTGCTATATAGAAACACATGCAACACATTCTCCATTTCACCATGCATAGAACCATTTAAGCATGCAAGAGTGTTTATGGTTCTACATAGAACCATTGTCTTTACTAAAGAACCCTTGAAGAACCATCTTTTGTGAAGAGCCAGTGTATCTATTGCTGTTTGTGTTCTGTTTCTACATTTCTCAAACACAAGGCACATTTTGTTCTTTGTCATGCTCTTAATGAGTTTTGAGTCTTGGTTCCTCTCAGTGGTTCTTCTTCAGGCTCTCAGGGACTGAGCGTAAAAGTATTTTCCAGAAAAAGAGAACAGTGACAAGGACCATTTTGTCCTTATCGTATAAATAAATGCAGACATGTTTATTTATGTAAATAAATAAACACATAAATCAATTAAATTAAAGTTCATAAACAGTCAGTTTGAAGTCAACTTGAGGAACAGAGTGAGGAGAGAGAGAGAGAGAGAGAGAGAGAGAGAGAAATGAGAGAGAGAGAGAGAGAGAGAGAGAGAAATAGAGAGAGAGAGAGAGAGAGAGAGAGAGAGAGAGAAATAGAGAGAGAGAGAGGGAGAGAGAGAGAGAGAGAAATAGAGAGAGAGAGAGAGAGAGAGAGAGAGGGAGAAAGAGAGAAAGAGAGAGAGAGAGAGAGAGTGTGTTAGAGTTTCTGTGTTTAACCTCAAGCCTGTAAAATGACCAACCATTTAAAAACCATCCTATAAAAGAACCCGTTACCACGGTGACGCTCTGCTTTTTGGCGTCATCGTCCTAAAGAAGGCGCTCAGGGCGGTAAACCCCTGAGTGTGCTCGGTCAGTTTGTGTTTGGTCAGCAGCCGTCACCCTCACCCCGGACCAGAACCAGAATTAGATTTTTAAAGAAGCCCATTCAGAATGTTTTTATTTATTTATTTTTCATTTTATCAGACCAGTCTGTGGCGTCTGTAAAAGTTTATACATCTAAATGACAGTTTCTGATATGTGACATTTTCTCAGCAGCCTGACAGAAACAGAAGAGCCTCTACCTAACAACAGCAACTAATAATAATAATAATAACAGTAATAATAATAATAATAATAACAGTGTGTGACGTTGCATACACATAAATGCAGTTTAAGCTGCTGATAGAACAGACATGAATTAAATAACAATGAAAAACTGCTTGTAGGCTAAACTGAGTATATACAGCACTGTGTAAAAGAAAGAGACCCCCATCATTTATTTAGTTTCCAGTAAAAATGGCCATTAAAGTACGGAAGTCCAGAGATACGGAGCCCCGCTGGTGACATCCTGTATAAATAAAAATAATGCGTGGCCACGACTTAGTAAAGCGTGGGAACAAGATCCTAATGCGAGGCCACACCTTAGTAAGCCGCGATGTCATTCCCACGCCTTACAAAGTCATGGCCGCGACTTAATCATCTCATTCCCACGCCTTACTAAGTCGTGGCCACGCATTAGTATCTCGTTCCCATGCGTTAATAAGGCGTGGCCACACACTATTTTTATTTATACAGGATGTCACCAGCAGGGCTCCGTACAGAGAGGCCACAAGCTGTTGCTGTAATTTTGTGGATTGTTATCTTGAGATAACAAGGCAAGTAACTCGTTATTTCAGGATAACAATTTTGTTATGATGAGATAACAAGATAAAAAACTTATCTCAAGAAGACAATTTTGGTTATCTCGAGATAACAAGATAAGTAACTTGTTATTTCAAGATAACCATATACCACATTTTTCTTTTATTTGATTTTCGGCCCCTGAGGTCCACTCACTACATTGGTTTGGTTTTATGTTCCCACCCAGATGTAAGGAGTGTCAATGAATAATAAATGACCACCAGCAAATAAAGAACTGCCCTAGAACAGCGTACACGACAAAGATTCTCTGCCTCTTAGAACAACACAGGTTTGGGTTCTCTGTGTAATTCAGCCATTACATGGTTGTTTTGGATACACACTTAAAATAAGATGGTTCTTTGAGTGTTCTTTAGTAAAGGCAATGCTCCTATCTAGAACCATAGAACTACTTCATGCCTAAATGATTCTTTGCATGGTGAAATTGTTCTCCACATTGATGAAGAATGTGTTGCATATGGTACTATATAGAACCTTCCTGAAAATGATTCATTATAGCACTGAAAGGGGCTCCTCTATTGTTACAATATCAGTCTTAGAACAATAAAGAACCTACATAGAACCATATACAACACGTTCTCCATGTAGAAATATTGTCCCTTGACAAACCATCTTCTTTAAGACTGTGCCTTACATCCCCAGAGAACCAGTTCTGCACTACCTTAGCAGGGTTCTTTAGTAAAGGCAATGGTTCTATTTAGAACCATAGAACCATTTCAATGGTGCATGGTGAAATGGTTCTTCAGATTGATGGAGAATGTGTTGTATATGGTTCTATATAGAACCTTTTTTGAAAATGGTTCCATTTAGAACCAAAAAGGTTCTGCTATTGTTACAATGTCTATACAGAACCATATACAACACATTCTCCATCAGTCTCAAAGTCAAAGTCCAGTACACTCTTAAAAAAATGGTTCTTCAAACGTTCTTTAGTAAAGAAAAAGGTTCTAAATAGAACCATGAACACTCAAAGAACCCCTTTGGTTCTTCAGACTGATGGAGAATGTGCTGTATATGGTTCGAGATAAAGCTTTTTTGTAATAAAATGTTGTTACAAGCCAAAGAACCCTTTTTTGATACTATATAGAACCGTTTTGCTAAGACTGTATTTGTATACGTAACTCATGGTTATATATAGACCAATTGCCTTTTCTAAAGAACACTTAAAGAACCATCTTTTTAAGAGTTTATTTATATATTTGATGAAGATCTAACAGTTTTAAATTGATTTTCTTGGCTGTGTGTAATTTTTTAGATATTTTTTCACACTCAAATCAGAATTTCTATTGTTTTCTTGTAAAATCAGTGAAAAAAAAGACTGGATTTAATGATAAATTGACATTTTTAGCCCTTCAGTTTGGTCAAGTTGAACAATATCTTCAGATTAATTTGCATTCGGACATTAAAGGGTTAAATGCCACTGCCTCCGATGGCCCCAGACTTTAGCTGAGCGCTGTATTAATGAGAAACGTTTCATCGTCTCGTTCCTCATCATAACTGCTCGTACTGAAAGCTCGCGTGAGCGCTCAGCAGTATCAAACGCAGCTCTCTTTGTCAGGCGTACTGAAGCCAATGTTCCCCAAAAGCTGAAGGAACTTGTTTTTGAAACCTGATGCGCCGATCTCTGCCCATCAAAGAGCTCCACGGATTTCTCAGCATTTTCACATTCCGCCTCCTCCGATTTGTTTCTGCGTTCTGTAAATTATTAGCAGGCCGGGCTCCGTGTTCGCCATGCTGAACCAGAACAAAGGCCTCCTCGCCTGAAGGACGCTGGGAAAAAAACAAGAGAGACAGAGAGAAATGACATTGCGGGACGTTTCATAAGCAGCGCTGAGGAAGGTAGGCCGCATCTCCCCTCCATCAGAGAGCAATTTAGGAAAGAATTAGGTTTGGATTTCAAGGCGACCCCAAAACATTAAACCCTCTCGTGTTTGTTTGTAATGAAAAACGTGAGCTCTGAGCCGAATGAGCAGAAACGTGTCCTTTCAAAGTGGAGCTTAAACTCAGAAATACTGCAGCGCAGTTTACATTTACAGTGTTTAGCAGCTGCTCTTATGTACAGCATCTAATTACATCGTTAAACTCATATTCAGGACTTAATTTAAAAATTCCACTGATTTTTTTCAAATGTTCTGCGTAATTAAACGGTTAAGATGTGAAGAGAGTCATTCAAAGTGGTTTGGTATGAAATGTTCCATTCTAGAGAAACCTATGCTGGGATCAGACTACACAGTATTTTTATATTCAAGGTGGTCACTACGTCAGATTAAGCTTAGGGTTCACTCCACGATTAACAGATTATGAAGACTGGGCATCTCACACTATCAGATTGTTTGTTTTTTGCAGATTTTTTGGGCGAGTGAAATGTTGGGGATCCACACTAAACGATTGAGAGACTTTTCGCCATTTTTCTTTGTTTACTTGATTTTTTTTCTTCTTTTGTGTTGCAGGAATCTATTCAGATTGAGTTGTTGACCAGTTTACACTACATTACACTCAGAGTCGGGTTAAAAAAATCAAATGTTTGATAAACTCTGACTGGTCTGAAACGCGATCAGGAGGCAGTAAATCTGAGTCTGCACCCCTCAGACACGACTCAACTCTCTCTAACTGTCGACTTCATAAAAGCTGTGTAGTGTAACCCCAGCTTTAGGCAATCATACTCTGTTAGAAATAAAGGTTCTGTTCAGGTACAGTTTTCATCATCAAGGTACAAACAGTGTAAATGTTCCCTCAAAGCTCCAACAGTGGTTCTAAGGTCTGATTGTGAACCTTAAATAAGTTTTTCCAGGTGAAAAGTTCGTATTTGTACCTTTTCATAACCGAATGTTTTAAACAGAACAGTAAAATAAAAGCCTGGAGACGAGACGGGGTGTGTGGAGTCAGTACAGCTTAGAACATATCATTTCAGTGGATTATGGTTCAGTTATGTTCCCTGACTAAAGGTACTGAGATGGACCCTTGAGGGTTCCACCCCAGTGCCAAGAGGGGAACTGCCCCCGAGACAGTTTAGTACCTTTATTTCTGAGAGTGTATTGCCATAGATTCGTGCTGTGTCTTGGTCAGGAGACGGGCAACATTACAAATTTGACACCGACCAATCATTGTTCATATTCTCGTGAGTCCAAAGGTTGTCGAGGAGGCGGGTCAAGAAGCTGTCAATCAGAGACGCTACACTCTTAAAAAGGCGGCTTTTAAAGGTTCTTTAGTAAAGATAGTAATTCTATATATAAACATGAACACTCAAAGACCTCACAGGGCTTCAAGGACAAATCAGGATTTGATCACGAGCATCAGGGAGGGGCTGATTGGTCCGTTTTTAGTTTTGGAGACAAACCTCACTGTCTGTCTGTCTGTCTTTCTTCATGTCTTCTTTCTTTCTTCCTTCCTCTCTGTCTTCCTCTATTCCTTCATGTTGTTCATATTGTTTCTCTCTCTTTCTATCTTTTCTTTTTCTCTGTTTTCTTTGTCTCTGTTTCGCTCTCTATGTCTCTCTTCGTTTTCTTTTCCTCTCTGTCACTCTCTCTTTTCTCTCTCTTTTTTCTTTCCCCTTGTCAGTCTCTCTTTTCTCTCTCTCTTTTTTCTCTTTTCTCTCTGTCACTCTCTTTTCTCTCTCTTTTTTTCTTTCCCCTTGTCAGTCTCTCTTTTCTCTCTCTCTTTTTTCTCTTTTCTCTCTGTCACTCTCTCTTTTCTCTCTTTCACTCTCTTTTCTCTTTCTGTCAGTCTCTTCTCTTTCTGTCAGTCTCTTCTCTTTCTCTCTCTCTCTCTCTCTCTTTTCTGTCTCTGATTCTGTCTCTTTTTTCTCTCTGCCACTGTCTCTCTTTTCTCTGTCTTTTCTCTCTCTCTCTCTCTCTCTCTCTGCCACTGTCTCTCTTTCTTTTCTCTGTCTTTTCTCTCTCTCTCTCTCTCTCTCTCTCTCTCTCTCTCTCTCTCTCTCTCTCTCTGTGTGTGTGTTTTGAAGGTCTTTGAAGTGAAGTGGTCTGTTTTATTTTGTAGTGAATTGGATCTAAGTGCCGATTGTTGGGCTAATTTGCCGACTGATCAGTTTCACATTCAGATTTGTTTTGATTTAGAGAGATAAAACGCAGCGCTGTGGCCTCCAGCCTCGCCGCACGCTCCGCTCTCAGACACCGACCTCGCCGCTCACTCCGCCCTCAGACACCCACCCAGCACACAGCAAACGAGCGCTTGAGGGGCTACACTCAGTTGTAGTGTTAAGACGTCGTGGACCACTGTCCTACGTCCTGTATCTTTCACTTCTGCACACTTTAACCCCCATGTGTCAAACACAAGGCCCAATCCTCTCCGGCCCACAGAAATAATTAATTTATTAATATTAGCCTGTTTCACAGTGCGCTACATGCTACTACAGTCCCCAGCATGCACTGCAACGTAATGTGCTCTGACTCTCCTACCCCAACAACAATCTATGGGACAGCAGTTACAACTTAATTCTACACAGTTCCACACCAGTTCCTCACCAGTTCCTCACCACTGCATTGCAGCTGCAGTTCAACCAACATAAACACCGAACGTCAGCTCAGCAGCTCAGAAACTGAGCCCAAGTCTTTATAAACATGCAGCAAAGAAAAGATGCCAGGTGTGTAATTCAAGCACCTAGGCAGGTTTAAAAGACTGAGCGCCTGGGGACGTTTACATTTTCAATATTTCAAATATCCATGTAATATTTTAAGGTTTACTACAAGGGCTTATATTTTACTGCTGAAGGTTTTGCGTATTTTGAATAAACAATGGTCAGTTCGGGTTACAGCACAACATTAATTACAAATGAAATAAAAACATTTCTTTTTCTGGCCCACGTTTTTGGAAGATTTTCTAATATGGACCCTTTAGTGGTGAGTTTGACACCCTGCTTTAACCCTTAGAGGTCTACAGTTATTATTGTTTACTATTAATTCAGTTAATTTTACATCATCATTTAAACAAAATTACAGCACCACATCACAGCTCATTCTCAGAACAGTGAAAATATTGATACGTTCTTTACATGCACTCTTAAAAAGATGGTTCTTTAAGGGTTCTTAGATAAAGAAAATGGTTCCATATAGAACCATGAACACTCAAAGAACCATTTGCTTGATTAAAGTGTTCTTTGCATCATGAAATAGTTCTTCAAGAGTTCTTTAGTAACGAAAATGGTTCCGTATAGAACCATGAACACTCAAAGAATCATTTCATGCTTATGTGGTTCTTTGCATGGTGGGAGTTCTTTAGACTGATGGCGAATGTGCTGTAAATTGTTATACATATACCCTTTTTGAAAATGGTTCTGTTTAGCACCAAAAAAGGTTCTACTATTGTTACAAGTCAAAGAACCCTTTTCCAGTACTACATAGATGGTTCTATACATAGCCAAAATAGGTTCATATAGTTCTACGGTTGTCCAGCTTGTATTAATAGCAGAACGCTTTTTGGTGCTATGACGAACCAACTACCACACTTTTTCTATCAATCTGAAGAACCATTTACTATGCAAAGAATTCTTTAAACATGCAGATGGTTCTTTGAGTGTTCACAGTTCTAGATAGAACCAGTGTCTTTACTAAAGAACCCTTCAAGAACCATCTTTTTTAAGAGTGTATCATCGTAAGTGTGACAGCATTCAGCCACCTCGTTATTAAAGCAAAGAGGAGCAGTTTAAACAGCAGAAAGGGCCAAAGGTCACCGGTATCAGAATATCCCAGCTGGTCAGTGATAGGTCAGCGCAGTCCTGTCCTGCAGTAATAAACACTGAGGAGCAGAAGCTGGGTGTGGATTAGCTTTGAGGAGATAACACTGGTTCTCAGGCCGGTTCTCCACAGGCACCTGACCTGTCTCACTCCACCACAATAAAACCAGTGCTGGAGCCGAGCCCCAGGGGCTTCAAAGCAGAGTCTTCAGCCCCAGCAGGGCGAGGGTCAGCCGCGCGCACAGCCGGACAAGTCCTGATGACCTGAACCCATCCCTGACCCACGGTCAGAACCTGTTGAGATCACCAGAGGTATGTAGAGGAGCCTGGCTGAAGAATTGTTGTTGCAGAAAAATGATAAATGCAGTAAAAGTGGCTCGAAATACTACTCAAAGGGGAATTCCACCAATTTTTCAAATTTCCTGCATAATTCAGTGGTTGAGATTCATTGTAGAGATTTCTTTACAGTGCTGGTGACAGAAACCAGGCGTCGCCATGACTACAACACAAATATAGACATTTTATTTACTGTCCAAAACCACCAGTGAACTTACACGAGTCTTCTGAGTTTATATGGAATGTTGATGATGGAAAATAGTGGAAAATCTGAAATGATAAGTTTTCTTTGGGGACTATTTTGCCTCACAACACACTGCATATTATGTATCCCTCCACCACGAATGGAGTTTAGGGCCAAAATCTTCTTAAAATTATCATAAAACAGCGTCTCAGTCAGCAGGCAGTGAATTCATAACCATTTCATGTAGTAACTTTCTGTGAGGGAGCTTTTAGAGGTGGACGTCTGGTTCCTATCAGCACCACTGTGAACAGTTCTGACTCAGTAAGTTTCTCTAGGACGGAGCGTTTCACACCAAACCACTCTGAACAACTCTGTTTACATCTGAATGAGTTAATTATGCAGAAATTTAGAACGTTTGGTGGAATTCCCCTTTAAGTACTGAGTAACATATAGTTAAGTACTGAGAACTGCAGTAGAGCTTCTTAGCCCATCCAGTATCTATCAGGCTGAAATTGACGTCTTATTCAAATTTTCCATTCCACCTTAAATGGTGAGGGTGGTGCATTCTGGTGCCTCAGGCGTCTGTAAGCAACAGCTGCACCTTTTAAGGTGGAATGGAGAATTTGAGAAAGCAGCTGGTGAAGAAGTAGTCAAATAGAAATTTGTTTTTGAGGCTCTTTTTGGATCCTGTTGGTCTAAATTAAAAGCTTCAAAGGTGAGAGCAGCAATAAAATTAAACCCAAATAAGAGAATTAGGAACCAAACATTAAAAACTAAAATGCTGATTAATTTACTCACTAATTTACTTGAGCAGAAGTAGAAGTGTTATCATTTGAAAAGACTCAGACAGTACTTAGTACACTGAGTAAAGTAGCTGCTACCAACATCACAGATTATTACGTATTAGTATTGTCATTCTATGAATTATTATTATTATTATTATTATTATTATTATTATTATGTATTTATATATTTTGAAACATAATCTTTTTTCTAAGAAAATCTGAAAAAAAGAATTTTATAAATCTAATATTAATTCACCAAC
This sequence comes from Colossoma macropomum, assembly GCF_904425465.1. Classification (NCBI taxonomy): domain Eukaryota; kingdom Metazoa; phylum Chordata; class Actinopteri; order Characiformes; family Serrasalmidae; genus Colossoma; species Colossoma macropomum. Next base: position 2,364,714 of record NW_023494804.1, read on the forward strand.
CCTCCTCTTTTATTTTATTATAACTGCATGTTTAATGTTTTTTTTACACTTTTATTTCTCTGTTTTCTTTTCTTTTACTTTATTTCATTTCTAACACCATCTTTTATATTCTTTTCTATTCTTGTTCTCTTTTTGCTCGGTTTGAATTACAACTAACTAGGTACACTTTTCAAAATAAGGGTTCCAAAGGGGGTTCTCTGGTACAATGCCATAGGAGAACCACTTTTGGTTCCCTAAAGAACCTTTTAATGGAATATATTCTTTTGTAGATGAGATGTGACAATGAAGAACCATTTTTAAGTTTAGAGAACCTCCACATAATGTAAAGGTATATCCAAGACAAGTAATGATAATATAATATAATATAATATAATATAAGCCTTTTCTTGTTCTTCATGTTAAATCTGTAAATCATGTTCCAATGTTTGTGTAAAAGGTATAAATAAAGCAGTATAAATAAAGAACTGATTGATCGACTGATCGATTGATTGATTGATGCTCCTGGTGCTCCAGTGTTGGACTGACTGCAGTAAACATTGGAGAAGAAGCTGCTTCAGGCATCACTGAGAAGATCAGAAGGTTGCCTTGATGTCTGAGACCTTTGACCCCAGGCTTTGAGGGAGGGCCGGTTTGTGTTTAGGCTGCTGGCCACTCTGCTGACCTGAGAGTGAAGCTGGATAAAAGTGGGTGGGGCTTAATGAAACTAATAGGGGATCAATTCACGTATTCTGTGCATTGAAAACACACAACTTATTCAGCCTGTAACATTCGGCAATTAGTGAAAATAACAGGAAACTGAAATTCTGGAAATTCTTACGATTTTTGACAATTTTACTTTTAGGAGTCTAGAATTTGGTTGTTTTATATACAACAATAATAACTAATATAGTTAGATTATATACTTCGATTTTTAGATGTTGCACATGTGCAACGGAAATATGTTTCCATATCATCACTGTCCAAAGCAAACAAGTGTCTCCAAAATTTTAACTTTACAGCAGAGAGCAAAACTTTCTAAACTTTCAGTGTAAGTTAATGTAAGAGATTTTATTCGAGGCAGTTTTGGAGCTTTTCTATTGGTTCATTCAGTATGATTTTTTTAACAGAACACAAATTATGCAGAAAACAAAAAAATGGCAAAAAAATTGAGATATTTAGTTTTTTGTTTTTTTTTTTAAATATCAACAATATATGCTTGGCAAATATATAAATATAAGAAAAGTGACACTTTTACATGTATTTCGCCTACATATTCAATATATTGACATATATGTGCACATTTTGGCATATAATGAAATATTTAAAAATGATATGTTTTTGAATATAAATATTATAATATTAAATATTTAAATATACTGTGTTTAGCACATATTTTAAAACATGGCATAACATCACACATATACTGCATATATGCTTTTAACATATACACACCCATATTGTTTTTTATGGGTTTAATTAATGTTTTGTGTATTTCGGGATCAACATGAAGTTATTAAATGCTAAATAATTTCTCTGTTTACACAAACTTTTGTCAAGTAATCTTTCTCAGGATTTTGAAAAATGAGGCATTCTGGATATTAATTTGATTTTTGAATCATTTACAGCTCCTCACTATTTTGGTCACATCCAAGAAGTTTTGATCAATCAATCAATCAATCAATCAATCAATCAATCAACCCACCTTCATTTCGACTCAGAAGTACATTGAGGGTTTAGACTGTATAGCTGAGCAAGTTAAACAGGGACTGAAAGAAAAGTTAAAATTAAATATATCAACTAAAATAAATCAAAATCACAAAATTGATTAAAACAAGAAAAATAACATGAAATATATAATCAAAACAAATTAAAAGTAAGTAAAAGAACCAAGTAAGATAATAAGCAGTAAAACTAAAAAATCTCAGAAATACATGTTTTTACTAAAATAGTAAGTAAATAGAACAAAAAAGAATTAACATCAAATAAAACAGTTTCAATAAAACAATTAAATAAAATATTATAAAATAATATTTTATAACTACATAAATTATGTTTATCATAAATAAATAATTTGCTAATTATAAGTACTAATTATTATTCTAAACCTGTGAATTTGAACAGACCTGAACAAACAAATTGTTTTTATATTATTTAAAAACAGATTCCAAACTTTTGAATAGTAGTTCAAATTCACGATTCATATTCTAATGTCAAAAAATGTCAAAAATAAACAGAAGTGGTTTGGACTGAAAGATTAGAATCTGCACTTTCCAGTGATGTCTGTGGTGTTTAAGGGTTAAATTCAGTTCCCCAAATTTCCAGCACCTCCCCACTCATATGTTCTTCCTTCCCAGTGAGGTGCAGGAAGTGTGGCACCCACAAACAGCCTTTAAAACCAGACCATTCTGAAAATCACCAGCTTGTGAATCGGACACAAACCGATTTAACAGCTCAGTGATGTCATCGCAGGTCGCGGTTCCAGGGTTCAGCTGGAAAACCTCATGTAGAAATCTGCACCGCTGGCATGAGCAGCTCTCTTTCAGCACCATGATTTACGCTGCAGAATTCCTACCAGAACCCATTCTGCTGCAACAGCACTGCATATCTGCACCGTCGCCGTCTTCAGCAGCGCAGCAGGCCTGCGGTAGGGTCATTCAACAGAAACGTCCACTTGCTGTCTATCCATAGGAGTCACTGGTGTTACTGATCCTCATTGGTGTTACACATAATAAAGGAAACACCAGAGACATTTTTAATGAACAATGCATTTTACTAAATAACTGCTACAGAGCATCAAACCACATGTCGTCAGTCATGGAATATCCACTAAAATATGTAATTTAATCCATTTGTATTCTGTTTTTTCACAATTACCTCAGAATAAAGTCGGTCACACCAGTGACTTCAGCTAAAAGCTCCATATGAAATCATGAGCTAAATGAGAAAATCTCTGATAACTGAAAGACACAGTGGACTCACCATGAGCTTTTCTTCATAGATCCTCAGAAAACAGGTAAAAGGAAGTCAAGTGATGTCATCAGTGTGACTTTTATTTCAAAATAAGAGGTTTTTGTTGCGCAGTAACACCAGTGACACGACTCCTGGGGAACTTTCATTATATATTTAAGCAGTAGAACACAGAGGGAGTGTGTTATCGCGGAATAACATCACAGCTGTGATTTGGTCGCTGTAGATCATCACAGCCGAGATGTTATTGGCGATAACACACTCCTCGAGTGTTTTATTGCTTTAATACAACAGTTAAATAAATAAAGTAATAAATTAATAAACTGGGCCGTGAACGCGGCGTTTAATATGTTTTAATGTTCGCAGTTCCTTCACCAAATTATAGTTCCTTAACGAGCAGCTTGTTGCTACGTCAGAGTAACGAGCTCCGCCCACTCGCTGCACAGCCGGCAGTTCGTTCTCCAGCTCCTTACACTAAATTCCCAAACTGTCATCACCACTGAGCAGCTTTTCAGTCACCAGCTGAGACAGAAGAACAGCTGAACAACCTGGAATCAGCCAGAAATGAACCCAACACCATTCACCAAACGTGCAGTCTGATCTTCAGAGTCTGACCAAATCAGACTGAGCCATAAAACTGCTGCAATATCAAGTTCAGCTCAGTTTTGTCAGTTTTTGCCAGATCAGTATTAATGTTGTTTTGTTCCAGCCAGTCTGTAAAGCATCTTACAGCCCATTTAGTTTGGCGAATGGTGTTGGGTTCATTTCTGGCTGATTCCAGGTTGTTTAGCTGTTCTTCTGTCTCAGCTGCCGACTGAAAAGCTGCTCAGTGGTGATGACAGTTTGGGAATTTAGTGTCGTCTCATCTTCAGAGTCTGACCAAATCGGCTGTCGGTCAAATGTGATCTTAAAAGTGTCCATTTTCTGTTTGAGGCAAAGTAAGAAGTAAAAACGTTCAAATGTCTTGAGCGTCTCCTACAGCTGTCAAAGTCGTTGCTTAGCAACGGCGTCTCAGCAGAGTGATACAGTGTTTGTGAAAAACCTGTGATATTACGGTGAAATAACAGCACAGTTAGAACCTTCTCAACCAATCAGCTTGCGTGGCCGGAACTAACTGTTGTATAATGGGCTATATATGGTTCTATATAGGAACAAAAGGGTGCCTCAGAGACTCGAGACTTGACTCAGACTCCAGAGACTTGAGATTCGACTCAGACTCACACCTCAGAGACTTGAGACTCAACTCAGACTTAAACACCAGGGACTTGAGACTCGACTCAGACTCAGACTTAAACTCCAGTGACTCAAGACTTGACTCAGACTCAGACCTCAGAGACTCGAGAATCAACTCAGACTCAAACCCCAAAGACTCGAGAATCAACTCAGACTCAAACCCCAAAGACTTGAGACTCGACTCAGACTCAAACTCCAGAGACTTGAGATTTGGACTTGAACTCCACGGACTCACACCTCGGAGACTCCAGACTTAACTCGGACTCTTACCCCAGTGATCTGAGACCTGACTCAGACTCAGACATCAGAGACCCAAGATGGCTCGGGCTCACACTTCAGAGTCTCAATCCTCGACTCAGACTCACACCTCAGAGACCCCAGACTCAACTCTGACTCACACCTCAGAAACTCGACTTGGATTCAAACCCCAGAGACTCGAGACTCGACTTGAACTGGCACCCCAGTGACCTGAGACACGACTCAGACTCGAGACTTGGACTTGAACCCCAGAGACTCGACTCAGGCTTCTAAGTGCCTTTGTACACTCATACGTGTCAGTGCGTCTTCTGGACAGAGCAGGAGTTAATGCAGGAGGACTGATAGAGACCAGAGTGTCCCACTGAGCTCCAGACTGAAATGGGCTTTTAACAGAGAAGTGACTGACTCAGCTCCCCTCCTGCTCTCTAATGACACCCAGAGACACTCCAGCGTCCTCTGGATCTGCACTGAGACTGAGGCCACATACAGCTTTCTTATACATTAAAGTACAAACCAGACAGCAATGATTCCTGATCCTCACAACTTACATTAACAACAAAAGCATCTGGCAACCAATGTGTATTTTCTGGCCTTACAAAACCTAATCTCTGGGAAAATAAACATATAAATAAATGTATATGTGCCCAATTTTTCATTAGATCACAACTTCTGCAGCTTATACTGGTGTATACACCGATCATTCTGACCACCTCCTTGTTTCTACGCTCATTGTCCATTTTATCAGCTCCACTTACTATATGGGTAACCACTATTTGGGTGGTGGATCATTCTCAGCACTGCAGTAACACTGACGTGGTGGAGGTGTGTTAGTGTGTGTTGCGCTGGTCTGAGTGGATCAGACACAGCAGTTCTGCTGGAGTTTTTAAACACTGTGTCCACTCACTGTCCACTCTATTAGACACTCCTACCTTGTTGGTCCACCTTGTAGATGTAAAGTCAGAGACGATAGCTCATCTGCTGCTGCACAGTTTGTGTTGGTCATCCTCTAGTCCTTCATCAGTGGTCACAGGACGCTGCCCACAGGACGCTGTTGTCTGGATATTTTTGGTTGGTGGACTATTCTCAGTCCAGCAGTGACACTGAGGTGTTTAAAAACTCCAGCAGCACTGCTGTGTCTGATCCACTCAGACCAGCACAACGCACACTAACACACCACCACCATGTCAGTGTTACTGCAGTGCTGAGAATGGTCCACCACCCAAACAGTACCTGCTCTGTGAGGGTCCATGGGGGTCCTGACCACTGAAGAACAGGGTAAAAGGGGGCTAACAAAGTATCAGAGAAACAGATGGACTACAGTCTGTAACTGTAGAACTACAAAGTGCACCTATATAGTAAGTGGAGCTGATAAAATGGACAAGCGTAGAAACAAGGAGGTGGTCAGAATGTTATGCCTGATCAGTGTATTAATGTGTACATTTAGAGTCTGCTATCAGAACAAAGCCTTGTATTTCCAAAGTGATAACTTTATAGGAGAAACAAAGAACATAATTTATTTTTAATGTAAGTCAATGGAACCAGACATCTTTAAGTAATTCTGGGTTATTTCTTTTGGTCCATTCATCATAAAAATTAAGCACAGTGTAAAAGGCAATAGGCATTTTCAAACTATGCCACAAGCTGAAAATCAACAAAAATGGAGATACGACGTTTTTGTTCCAACAGCAGCGAATATGTATGTTTATACATTTTTTTCATTTTTATATTTAAGTACTATAAGGTGGATACACACCTAAGATTTCCACTCACCTTCACACCTGTGTAAATGTGATGTGACAATAAACACGATTTGATTTGATTTGAAGTTTAAGATCAAAAATTAATATTTCTAAATACTGTTTGCTCTTTAGTTACATTTCTTCACTGACAATGTAAACAATGTGACTAAAGTATCTGCTCAAAATACATAAACTTACTTCAGACTTGGTATAAAATATTTTACTAAAGTTTCCCACTGCAATGCTCTGTAATGTCCGACTGACCGCTCTCCGCCTCGTGACCAAACAACATCTGATAATGTGAAGTCATCGTCTGGTCAGACTCAAAACACTCACGTCCACAAAGAAATATCAGTGCCGCCAATGACCTTTTCTGCTTTCTAATCGCAAACTGCAGATATTACAGCAGTGACTGTAAAAAAATTCCTGGCATTTGATAAGAAAATGTAGTCAGTGCGTTAAAACGTTAATTTCCCAGCCGTCATCTAGATGTCTGGACGCTCTTCATGATAAAGTGAATGCGATTCCTGCACATTGTCAGCAATTTAGTTAGTCTGACAAAAATGCAGATAAAACAGATACAGTTCAGGCCTCAGGGTGGCTGCTGTTCGCTCTGCTAGCAAACGTTTAGTCCGTGTTTATAGATAACAGTGAGTCATACAGTGTCAGAAACCATATAAGCCCTCATGTCTCTGTCACCTTCTGCCTGTGAGGCTGTAATAACTCGACCTGCCGGAGTCTCTGCTGCACTGTTACACTGTATGCTGTAATCAGTCACTCTTTACAGAACTAACTGCCTGTGTGTGCCTCTTTGCTGAGCTGAATAACTGTCCATCCTGTGCCCTGATTGGGTGCCCACGCTCGCCAGCCTTCTGGACCAGTCTGACCATCATGCAGCTTTGTGCTGTCCCTTTTCTGTACCTTTTACTTATACTGATGGTCTAATCTCATTCTCTGATGTTATTGTTTGCTATCCAGTGTCGTCCAGAGGAGGATGGGTTCCCCTTCTGAGTCTTGGTTCCTCTCAGTGTTTCTTCCTCTTGCTCTTAGGGAGTTTTTCCTTGCCACTGTCGCCATTGGCGACGCTCATGGGGGCTCGGACCCGGATTTTTCTGTAAAGCTGCTTTGTGACAGCACCCATATAAATAATGTGAAAATCAAGTCTATTGGAGAAACTGAACAACTGGTAAGTTAGGCAGTTAGCATCATGCTAATTGGTGGGGTATAAGCTTCCATTAGCTTCATTTGGATGTGGGGTTCTAGAGGAAAAAAAATAAATTTATTAATATTTGGTAGAAATGGGTAAAAATTCATTTAGAACCTTTGAATACTTAAGGCTACGTTCACATTACCAGGTTGATGTGGCACAAATCTGATTTTTTGCCCTAATGTGAATCAGATTTTCAGAGCTGTGTGGACACAAATCTGATCTTTTCAAATTCGACCTGAGTCACTTTCATATGTCAGATATCAGATCGGAATTCATGTTAATTCATTTTCTCCACTGCGCGTGACCATCATTGAGCGTTACCATGGCAGCAGCGCCGAACAGAAGTTAAAGCCTGTAAACGGTGGAAAAGCAGCTCATCTCACCTTTTTCTCCTTCGTCTCGCTCTAATAATGAAGCTGAGAGCTGATCAGAGTTAATGATCTTCTCAGCGAAGCTCGTTCTGCTCGTTAGTTTGTGCTGATGATGAACGTGATTCATTCACGTGACGTTACTGAGTAGGATGAGCTCATGAGGGTCATTTCAGGACGCCGGTTCATCACATTAATGAAGATTGGAATCACTTAGTTAAGCGAGTGTGAACCATCGTGTCAGAGAGATCAGATTTGAGCTACGAGGCTTGTAATGTGAGCGTAGCTATAGAGGTTGTTTAAACACTGCAGTAAGTGACATCTGGATTCTTAATTCTAGCTTAAATGCGTAATATTTCTCATTCTGAGATTGTTGTAAGAATGATATGAGTTTATTAAACTGGTTTAAAGTAATTTTGTCTGGTTGAAGTGTCTCATTACGTTAGCACACAATTTCTTGATCTTATCTTTCTAGATTAAATGGAGTAAAACAAATAACAACATCTAGAAATAAACAAATGACCCCATAATATTCTTACAACAATCTTAAAATGAGCAATATTAGACATTTTAGGCAGATTTAAGAGGGACTAGATTTTTGCAGTGACACATTCAATTTACAAAAATGGTTCTTCAGAAAACTATGCATTGAAGGGTTCTTTGGGAACCGAAAGTGGTTCTTCTATGATAAAGAGCCCTTTTGGGCACCTTCCTTTCCAAAATTCCTGTCTTGGCTTAAGGGGAGGTGAACTTGGTCAGCTTCTTGCTGCCCAAACGATCTCTTTAAAGAGGTTAAGCTGGAGATGTTGATGAAGTGTTTTTGGACAGTTTTACCAGATTGTCCCTCCATGACCCAGTCTCCTTCCTGCTGACCGCTACAGACACTGTGGCAGCTCCTGCAATGCCACTGCTCTTTGATGTGACATTAGAGTCCGGGGCAAAATAGAGCCCAAAAATGCCCCATCTACCCCTACTGGGCCACAATGACCCCTGTGCTCTACCTCCAACCATGGACCATCCATCAGCACCGTAACCTTCCTCAGGACACAAGCATACAGGCCAAGACTGACCTCATCTCTCTGTCCACTGCAATAAAATCCATGCTGAGAAGAAAACCCTGTGGAGAAATGGACCGGTTTACCCTGTGAGACTGAATACGTTAAGGCTTTAAACTGGAATTCCACCTTAAAGTGACAGTTCTGCTCTTTGTTCCTCCCTTTAACCCAAATGTACACTCTTAAAAAGATGGTTCTTCAAAGGTTCTAGTGAAGACAGTGGTTCTATATCAGTCCATGAACACTTGCATGCTTAAATGGTTCTTTGCATAGTGAAATGGTTCTTCAGATTGATGGAGAATGTGTTGTATATGGTTCCCTTTTATATAGCACTAAAAAGGGTTCTGCTAATGTTATATCAAGCTTATAACAATAAAAGAACCCTTTTTGGTGCTAGAACCATATACAACACATTCTCTACTGACCGGAAGAACCATTTCACATGCAAAGGAATCATTTAAGCATGATGGTAAATGGTTCTTTGTGTTTATGGTTCTACGCAGAATCATGGTCTTTACTAACGAGCCCTAGAAGAACCATCTTTTTTAAGGGTGTAGTTGATCAGCCATGACATGTTTGATGATTCTTTTGTTTTAGCACTGGGGACTACAAAGGCTAATGTAGCAAAATAATGGACACATGTACTTACCCCACCAATTAGGCTAATTAGCAAATGGCTAACTAATCGTTTCAATGGCATATATGTGTTGAGTAACTGTAAAACCTTCAGAATTTGAGCTGAATGAGGGTATGGATCACTCAAAGATGGTGCACTATATGATTAAGTTACAGTTACAGTAACATAATATGACCAAAAGTATCCAGACAGTCCTTCCTGTGAGTGAATTCAGCTACTTCAAAGTAGCAGGCGTTCAACTGAAACTCCATAGAAAAGCACTGACCAATAGACACTCTGGAGCAGCCACACATGAGCCTAAAGTCTCCATGCCCAATGCCAAGCGTGGGCTAGAGGGGTATAAAGCCCCCCAGCATTGGGCTGTGGGCAGTGGAACAGTGTTCTCTGGAGTGATGGAGCTCCATCCAATACCTTTGGGATGAATTGGAGTGACCCAGAACTGACCATCCAACATCAGCACCTGACCTCACTAATGCTCGATCAAATCCTCACAGCAATGTTCCAACATCTAGTGCAGAGGTCTTCAAATCTGGACCTTGCATCCATTTTTCATGCCAGGAATTAACTGAAATGTTGATGTAGCTGATTGGTCACCTGGCATCAAACCTACCGGAAACAGGACCAGAAACTGGATTCAAGGTCCAGATTTGAAGGCCTCTGATCCAGTGAAGCTGCCCAGAAGAGTAGAGGCTGTTACTGCAGCAAAGGGGGGCAAACTTACTATTAATACCCTTCATTTCAGGAGAAACGCTGGAGGAGCAGGTGCCTACAGGTGTTTCTGGACATACAGTGTCCTGTACACCACTGTTAGGCTCAGGACTTTCAGGGTTAAAGGCTGTTGTTGTCAGACTGAGAGCTTCATGATGGACCGATGTCGGGCGTTTGGGCGTGATGGGAAAGCGAGGTGAGATAGCGTTGTTGGGGGAGCTGTAAATGTTTTAATTCTCGAATGTGTTCGAGCGCTGAAGTCATTCTCCTGATCTGAACGTGTTGATTTTGACTGTAACGCTTTCTGACAGGCGGCGGTTCCTCGGAGACTCCATGAGTCATGTTTGATGTGTAAGAAACTGGAGGATAAATCTCAGCCTGTCTGACCGCTAATGAGGAGTGGATGACCCTCTGGAGCCTCAGGCAGAAACTGTCAAAATCTTTCCTCCTTTTATTCATTACAGTCAAAGAAGCATTGTTAGCATATTAACTCCTTAAACCTTAAATCTGCAACACTGCCATAACTACAGTACTCACACGTTAGATACTGATACTGAATAATTCATAGTAGATGCTGAGTAATTCATAGTAGATGCTGAATAATTCATAGTCGATACTGAATAATTCATAGTAGATACTGAATAAATCATAGTAGGTACTGAATAATTCATAGCAGATGCTGAATAATTTGTAGAACCTATTAAAACACTAGCACTATTTTGTTTAACTTATTTCTCAGAGAGGTTTTAACTGAATTCAGTTGATTTTCTCACACTAGCTGTGCAGAACTGTTTGGCGCTAAAATGCTATTTCATCTACAAAGCGTAGCTGTAACCCACGCAGTCCTGCCTCAGTGGATCTGGGGGGAAATCAAACACTGTGTTTGCTTTATAATGATGCAAAACGTGCTCAAGGGGAACCAGGTTGGGCATCAAAACAAACGGAGCGGAGGGCACGTAAGGACGCTGGAGCGCGAAATGGAGGGCAGCTGAAAGAAACAATGAAGCAGAGTAAATATTTGTGAGGTTTTTGATGGCCTGTAAGTCTGGCTGTCAGTGTGGGGGATCAGTGTGGGCGAGTGGGTTTCAAACACACCACTCAGGGCATTTTTTACATGAAACACTGCCTCAGTTTGGCAAAAATCAAATATACACAATTTCACCTCGTCTCCTGAGTGTAGCTGATCAGCCAAGACATGTTTGGTACCTGACATTTGCTTTGTGAGTTTTAGCACTGGAGCTACGAGGCTCACGTAGCTAACAAATAATGGAAGATTATATTGGCACCGATTAGCATGGTGCTAACTGCAGGCCTAAACCGTCACACACTCGTCTCAGTGTGGAGGTGTTCAGTATATAGACTTCTAATAGACCTGATTCTGTGGTTTCTGACACTGTATGACTCACTGTTACCTATAAACATGGACTAAAGTACAGAGACAGTTCAGATTGATGGAGAATGTGCTGTAGATGGTTCTACATAGCACCTTTTTGAAAACAGTTCTATAAAGCACCAAAAAGGGTTCTTTTTACTGTTACAATATCAAGCTTGTAACAACAGAAGAACCCTTTTTGATGCTATATGGAACAATTTCAAAAAAGGTGCTATGTAGAACCATCTACAGCACATTCTCCATCAATCTGAAGAACTATTTCACCACGCAAAGAACCATTTAAGCACACAAATGGTTCTTTGAGTGTTCATGGTTCTATTTCTTTACCAAAGAACCATTGAAAAATAAGTGTACACTTACTGACTGAATATATGATATATATGGTATTTACACTCATTGGGCCTCGTTCACCAACCATCGTTAAGAAATTTCCTCCTTAAAATCCACTTACACAGTTTTAACGAAGATTCTGACATTAGCAATGTTCTCTTATGTGCACAGAACAGAATCTACTCACACTTAAGAGCACAAAGGTGAGAACAGTTCTGCGCTTTAAGAACACGACATGAATCTGACGTTGACTTTTTCTTAGGACGTTTCTCAAGAACGCACTTAAGAACAAACTTAGGAAGATATTGGAGAACGAGGCCCAGTGACTCTACGTGATGTGTATGATATATACAATTATTCACTCTATATGATAAAAACGATATATATACTCACAAAAACATGTTAGGGTTACAATTTATTTATATTTTAAAATAAAATAATAAGTTATTTTAACAGTTACACCTTCCTGATCTGTCAATTTAGCAATATTGGTTTTAAATCAATTTTCTAGAATTCCAGGCACCACAGAAGAGCTCGTCCTCACAGTCGTGTGTGAAGGCTGAGGCCATATTTTGAGGTAAAAAAACATGACTTTTTGCATTTTTAACTACAGTAATCTGTACATGACTATGAGATATATGATTTAAATGATATAAAGAAAACAAATGACAAATAAATATTATAAAATATATAATGAAAGTTGTCCCCAGGAGTCGTGTCACTGGTGTTACTGCGTAACAAAAAGTCTCTTATTTTGAAATAAAAGTCACACTGATGACATCACTTGACTTCCTTTTACCTGTTTTCTGAGGATCTCTGAAGAAAAGCACATGGTGAGTCCACTGTGTCTTTCAGTTATCAGAGATTTTCTCATTTAGCTCATGATTTCATATGAAGCTTTTAGCTGAAGTCACTGGTGTGACCGACTTTATTCTGAGGTAGCTGTGAAAAAATAGAATACAAATGTAAAATGCATTGTTCATTAAAATGTCTCTGGTGTTTTCTTTATTATGTGTAACACCAATGAGGATCAATAACACCAGTGACTCCTATGGACAGATAGAGAAGTGGACGTTTCTGTAGAATGACCCACTCATTGACAGTATATATGATATATACTCTCATTGGTGGGAACGTGCAGACACTGTTGCTCTCACTGGACGCCTGTGATAAAAACTGGACAGTGTGTTCACTCTGTGGATTTCACACGATCACAGAATGAAAATAATGTTACTGAATTACTCATACGTTATGATAAAGCTTATTTGGTCGACTCACACAGCTACAACACACTGCACTGCTTTTTAAACGGAACAGAATCTTTCTTTAGAGTCGAATTTGAGCAACTAATACAAATGTGAGTAATCAACTACAAAATGCATCGATTATTATTCATGATTTTAGTCGTTTGGCATATATACACATACACAAAATACACAAAAAGTGTCTCATCAGATCTACTTAAAAAAATACTTCATGTGGTAACAAGGAATTTAGCTAGTTTTATTCAACTTAAATAAATACTTTGAATAATCGATTCTTTCAATCAAAGTATTTATTTAGGTTGAATGGAAGTAGTTAATTTACTTGTTACCACATGTAGTCATTTTTTTAAGTAGATCTGACACTTTTTACAGTGTACACACACACACACACACACACACACACACACACACACACACACACACATGCCCTTCTTTGAACGATGTCATAGAAGAACCACAGACCAGTTTGGTTTCCTAAAGAACCACTTTTTTAAATGTTTGATGTGTGAGTGTGAAGAACCTTCAAATAATGTAAAGTTTCCTTACCAATTCAAGGGTTCTGTTTAGAACTCTTTCATTATGTAGAGGTTCTTTAAACACTCAGCCCCTGCTGAGTTTACAAAAATGGTTCTCTAAGGAGTCAACCATTGAGAACTTCTTTAAAGAACCAAAATGGTTCTGCTATGTTATTGTGCATTATGCTTTTGACACCTTTATGCAAATTATCTGTCTAATGTTTCTCTGAGCGAATAGACACACACTGGTCAGATAAAGATCTCTCGAGTTCCTCAGATGTCTAGAACAGTGCTGTAAGTGTAGAACGTGTGTATGTGTCTGAGTGTGTCTCCCTCTCTGTGTGTTCTGCTCTGAATTAGAGCTTTAATAAATCAGCTGCGCTCCGCCCTGCTGCCTCTCACAGCTCGGCTCTCAGAGTTCACCAGTGTGGAGTTCCTCTGTCACAAACAATTAAAGCCGACTCACTTCTACAATTCAATCAGAGCTCTGCTTCAGATCAGCCGAGCGCCTGCTGGGTCCCAATTACGGCCTATAAAACATATAGCTCTGCTTCTAAAATCTGATTGGAAAACCAAATTCACAGCTGTAGGATATTTAACACACCGTCGCGTGCGAAAGTTTGGGTGTCCCTGGTCAAGGCACATGTTTTGTTGATTTTCTAAGTAAATAAGAACATAAACAACAACATAAGATGTGGCCTGTGCAAAAGTCATGGCACATTTTGTATTTAGTTTTAGGGTCATTCTACAGAAACGTCCACTTTTTTATCTCTCCATAGGAGTCACTGGTGTTACTGATCCTCATTGGTGTTACACATAATAAAGGAACACCAGAGACATTTTTAATGAACAATGCATTTTACAAAATATCAGCTACAGAGCATCAAACCACATGTTGTCAATCATGGAAAATCCACTAAAATATGGAATTTAATCCATTTGTATCTGTTTTTTCACAATGACCTCAGAATAAAGTCGGTCACACCAGTGACTTCAGCTAAAAGCTTCATATGAAATCATGAGCTAAATGAGAAAATCTCTGATAACTGAAAGACACAGTGGACTCACCATGTGCTTTTCTTCATAGATCCTCAGAAAATAGGTAAAAGGAAGTCGAGTGATGTCATCAGTGTGACTTTTATTTCAAAATAAGAGACTTTTGTTACACAGTAACACCAGTGACACGACTCCTGGGGAACTTTCATTATATATTTTATAATATTTATTTGTCATTTGTTTTCTTTACGTCATTTAATTTATATGTTTCATGGTCATGTATAGATTATTGTAGTTAAAATTGCAGAAAAACATATTTTTTACCTCAAAATATGGCCTCAGCCTTTACACATGACTGTGAGGATGAGCTCTTCTGCGGTGCTTGGAATTCTAGGTAATTGATTTAAAAACCAATACTGCTAAATTGAGGCTCAAGGAGGTGTAATTGTTAAAATAACTTATTGTTTTATTCAAAATTGTAAATAAATTGTAACCCTAACATGTTTTCGAAGGATAATATTTTTGTAAACGCCAGTGACACAAAAATGGACGTTTCTGTTGAATGACCCTTTATTTTTTTCCAACAAGTTAAACTCAAATATGTAGAAATTTCATACGAGTGTGTTCTCCGTAGAGAATGAGAACATCAACAAAACGTATACGGCTGCTTGTTAGCCATGCTATCCTAGGTTAGCCTACACTCTTAATAAAGATGGTTCTTCAGGGGTTCTTTAGTAAAGACAATGGCTCTATATAGAACCATGAACATTCAAAGAACCTTTTGTATGCTTACATGGAAGTTCTTTAGATTGTGGGAGAATGTATTGTATATGGTGCTATGTAGCACCAAAAAGGGTTCTTCTATTGTTGAAAGCTTGACGTCAAAACAATAGAAGAACTTTTCAAAAAAGGTTCTGTATAGAACCATATACAACACATTCTCCATCAATCAGAAGAACCATTTTAATATGCAAAGAACATTTAGGTATGCAAATGGGTCTTTGAGTGTTCATGGTTCTATATAGAACAGTTTTCTTTACTAAAGAACACTTAAGGAACCATTTTTAAGAGTATTTGTTATCCCAAGTTGTTGCTAAGGTGTTGCTATTGCATTCCTATAGTATCCCAGGTGGTTGCTAAGGTGTTGCTTGGCCATTACTATAGTATCCCAGGTGTTGCTAATGTGTTGCTTCACCAGTACTGTAGTATCCCAGGTGGTTGCTAAAGTGTTGCTTGTTGCTATGAGGTGTTGAAGTGTGTTCTTTATGCTAGGGCTTTTCTAAGGCATTGCTACCATATCTCAAGTGGTTGCTAAGGTGTTCCTTGGACACTGCTTTGGCATCCAAGGTGGTTGCTAATGTGTTGTTTGGCCATTGCTATAGTATCCCAGGTGGTTGCTAGGGTGTTGCTAGGCCATTACTATAGTATCCCAGGTGGTTGCTAGGATGTTGCTTATCCATTGCTATAGTATCCCAGGTGGTTGCTTGGCTGTTGCTATGGGGTCCCAGGTGGTTGCTAACATATTGCTAGGGCATTGCTATTGTATTCCTTATATAAGTGTATTCTTTGTGCTAGTGTGTTTTTATGGCCTTGCTCTCATATTCCACATGGTTGCTAAGGTGTTCATATGACACTGCTTTGGCATCCCAGGTGGTTGCTAAGGTATTGCTTGGCCATTGCTATAGTATCCCAGGTGGTTGCTAGGGTGTTGCTTGGCCATTATTATAGTTTCCCAGGTGGTTGCTAGGGTGTTGCTTGGCCAATGCTGTGGTATGCCAGGTGGTTGCTAAGGTGTTGCTTGGCCTTTGCTATAGTATCCTAGGTGGATGCTAAGGTGCTCCTAGGACACTGCTTTGACATCCCAGGTGGTTGCTAGGGTGTTGCTTGGCCATTGCTATGGTATCCCAGGTGGTTGCTAATATGTTTGTATAAAGATGTTTGTCATTTGCAGCAGTAAGATTTGAATTTTCTCAAGATCACGCCATTGATTTCCTATAGGGGAAAAATTATGTTTGAACAAATGCAGCACAAAAAACATACATGTGAATATTTGGGCAAAATTTCCTGGTTCTAGCTTGAAAACTGCAATATGGGAAAACAAGAAAGCATACAACAATGTAACGTAGCTCCAGCGCTAAAACTAAAGATGCAAACTTCAGACAAACATGTCCTGGCTGACTGAATATGTTTGGAGTAAGAGGGTAAAACTGGGTAATTATTGATTTACAAGATATTCCTTTACATGAGCTGCTCAGTAGGTGCTGTTTGTTATGAAGCTCCAGTGATTTGCACGGTGGATCTGATTCCGTCTAATTTGAGCGGAACATATTGGCTAAAGCAGATGTGCAGAAAATGGACTAACAAACTGAATTAATGGGGTTTTTAATGAACTGTGCAGTTGTGGAATAAAGCAGCTGGCCTGAAGTCACAGCCCTGCACAGCTGAACGTCATGTTCCACACTGATATTTCAGTTCACGGTGACAACAGCGAAATTTTAGAACGACTCACAGCGGTCACGTACTGCGGTCATTAAAACAGTGGTGCTTTGTCATGGCTGTTTATGTTAAATCGTTATGGAATATCCATACTTAAACTTCCATTGTACTGATGTTATAATTTCGTATCCGAAAGCTGAAGGGATTCATAAAGGGGCTTGTTTGAGCCAGAAATCCATTGGTTATGCTGCATTCTAAAATATTTTTACTGCTTGCACTTGCACACTGTAAAAATGGTTTATCGGTTCAACCTAAGAAGTTACTTCCTGTGACATTTAACAGGCTTTATTCAACTCCAAAAATGTTTTCAATTAAACAATGCAAAGCAAAAGCTTAGTTAAGATGAACAAAATCAATATTTTAGATCAATTCAAACCAAAAACACTTCAAACCAACTTCTGCTCTGTTCCACCTTGTACAGTGCATTTTATCTTACTGTATTATATATATTTTTACTATTATTATTGCCAGTATTACTATTTACAAGTGTTATGGGTATTTATTTCATTTGTTTTACTCAATTTAATACCAGTAAAGACAATTCTAATTCTGATTCTAGCATAGTAAAATGACTTGTTGTTAAAAATGTAAATAAATTAGCTGCTTTAACTTGAAATTACTGTACAATAATTAGTCTCTCACTCTGTGAATACAGTCTATATTTTAAGGCAAACAGATTCTCTCATTGTGCCGCATTCTGAAAGTAGCAATTTAATGAATGTGATAAAAATAAAATTTACAGTCTTCAAATGTGCACGCTTTAAAAAGATGATTCTTTAAGGGTTCTTTAGTAAAGATTCTATATAGAACCATTAACACTCAAATAACCATTTCATGATTGAATAGTGCTTTTCATGGTGAAATGGTTCTGCAGATTGATGGAGAATGTGTTGTATATGGTTCTATATAGAACCTTTTCATAAATGATTCTATATAGCACTAAAAGGGGTTTGTGAATCAGTGAAATGGACATTCAGAAGAATCCAACTGTTAAACTGAATCTAAATTGCCATCACTCTTCTGTAGTGGAAGCAAGCGATTTTTTTCCGTGTTTATAGACTAAAATGAACAGCAACTATATTTACTGTGTGCGTATACTGGCATGTGTTTAAATTAGTAAAGAATGGGACAGTTAAATATATTCCACACATATATTTTAGAGCATCAAATACATTAATAATAACAACAGTCTTTATTTATATTGCAACTTCCATACATTAAAATGCAGCTCAAAGTGCTTAACAGTAAAAACAATTGAGAGAAAAAAGGTTATGAAAAATAGAACAAACAAATAATACAACTCCATTTCCAAAAAAGGTGGGACGCTGTGCAGAAAGTAAATAAAAATAGGACGCAATGATGTGCAAATTAGGTAAACCATGTTTTGAAAGGAAAATACTAAAAAGACAACATATCAAATGTTGAAACTGAGAAATTTTATTCTTTTTTGAAAAATATTTGCTCATTTTGAATTTGATGCCAACAACACGTTCCAAAAAAGTTGGGATGGGGGCCTGTTTACCACTGTGTTTCATCACCTCTACATTTAGCAGCACTCTGTAAGTGTTTGGGAACTGAGGAGACACTGCTGTAGTTCTGAAAGTGAAATGTTTTCCTGTTCTGGTTTGATGCAATATTTCAGCTGCTCATCAGTTCAGGGTCTCCTTTGTCATATATTTTAATTTCATAATGCGCAAAATGTTTTCAGTGGTGACAGGTCTGCAGGCAGGCCAGTTTAGCATCTGGACTCTTTTAATACGGAGCAATGCTGTTGTAATACATGCAGAATGTGGTTTGACATTGTATTACTGAAATAATCAAGGCCTTCCCTGAAAAAGACGTTGTCTAGATGGCAGCATATGTTCCCAAAACATGTATATTTCGTTCAGCATTAATGGTGCCTTCACAGATGTGTACGTTACCCATGCCATGTGCACTAATGCCCCCTATACCATCAAGAATACTGGCTTTTGAACTGTGCACTGATAACAAGCTGAGTGGTCTTTAGTCCGGAGGACACAGTGACCATGATTTCCAAAAAGAAATTCAAATGTTGATTCGTCGGACGACAGGACGCTTTTCCACTTCCCCTCAGTCCATTTTAAATGAGCTCAGGCCCAGAGAAGGTGGCAGTGTTTCTGGATCCTGTTTAAGTACAGTTTCTTCTTTGCGTTTTAGAGTTTTAACCTGCATTTGTGGAGGCAGTGATGAACTGTTTTCACAGACAGTGGTTTTCAGAAGCGTTTCTGTTTCTATTTTGTGTTGAGAAACGTTATTCTTGAATTGTTGCACTATTTGATGGTGCAGTCTTTCACAGAGTGGTGAACCCCTCCTCTACTTTACTTCTGAAAGACTCTGCCTCTCTGAGATGCTCATTTATACTCAATCATGTTACTGACCTGTTGCCAATTAACCACCAGGTGTTTTTTTAGCATTACACAAATTTTTTTGAATATGTTGTTGGCATCAAATTCAAAATGGGCAAAAAAACAATAAAGTTTCTCAGTTTCAACATTTGATATGTTGTCTTTGTACTATTTTCAATGAAATATAGGGTTTAAATGATTTGCACATCATTGCATTTTGTTTTTATTTACATTTTGCACAGCGTCCCAACTTTTTTGGAAATGGGGTTGTAAAAAAATCCATTAATAAAAGTAATAGATCGTACATAGATTTTTAATATGAGGGAATATTTCTACATATATATTTTTCTTCCAAGCACATTTAAAAATCGCAATATTATCAGAGAAGGTAGAAACAGAAACTTAAATTAGATAGAGGTGAGTGTGTGTGTGATGATTTAGGCATGCAGTTATCATCATGCTCGTTACTACATTAGTTAGCTACAATAGCCTTGTAGCCCCAGTGCTAAAACTTTTACTGTATAAGATTTTTGAATGCAGGAGGTCCGGCATACATGAAGCTCTGCGGCGGTCGTTAGTGCTCCAGGAGAGGGTGTGTGTGTCGTGTGCTGTGCTGTGTGTAGATCGGCCTGTGTGAGTGTGTTTTGGTGGGGATTAGTGCTGCTGTCAGAAACAGAAAGGCATGAGGGCCTCACAGGAAATGACCCAAACAAGCAGAAAGACAGGCCACGTTTAGCCGGACCGGAGCAGCCCAGAGGGAAAACGCCAGGTCAGGAGGGCAGGACCGGCTCTTTGTCTACTTTGTAGCTGATGTTTAGTGTTATAATATTAGTTTATATGTCTGTAAACTGTCTTTAATTTTGTTTATTTAAACCATTTCTGGCTTCAGACCAGAGACTGCAATTGAAAATCAGCCTGTTTGCAAACAAACACCAGCACATTTATATTCATATATATATATATATATATATATGAAAACCTCTTATCTCCATATGTGTGTATATATATATATACATATATATACATATGGAGATAAGAGGTTTTCTTCCGACAGCAGAGTTCTCTACAGAGAACACACTGAAATATGACATTGCCCTGCTAATTTTAGTGCTATTTATAACAATTTCTATTTATTTGCTCAGTTTAACATATTGGAAAAAAATAAAACATATAATATGTGCCTTAATGTTTGCCAAGGCAAAGGTAAAGGCCTCATTTTATTATTTTCTTTCCCAGTATGTTAAATTTAGTATATGAACAGTATTTGTGTATTAAATTTGTAGAAGTGTGTCTCTGTAGGGACTGTGTTTTTTACCTTATTCACTCTTAGAGCTTCAACAAAATACAATTTGACCAAAGGTGCAGAAAAATTTGCATTTGATTGCACATTTAAAACATTTACCAAATTAATAATTTATTACCATTTCCATTGTACATCAGTTTGTACATGAACTGTCTTTTACTTTGAATCATTTCTGTATTATAACGTGAGGCCTCAGAGAGTACAATCGAAAATCCTTCAAGGGTTCTTTAGTAAAGAAGATATATAGAGTATAGATATATAGAACCATGAACACTCAAAGAACCTTCTACATGCATAAAAGGTTCTTTGAATGGTGAAAGTTTCTTCAGATTGACAGAGAATGTGTTAGATATGGTTAAGGGTTCTGCTAATGTTAGAATCTTCACATCGTAACAACAGAAGAACTGTTCTTGGTGCTATATAGAACCCTTTTCAAAAAGGCGCTATATAGAACCTTATACATCACAGTCTCCACCAGGCTGAACCAGTTCACCATGAAAAGAACCCGTTAAGCATGGAAATGGTTCTTTGAGGTTTTATGGTTCTATATGGAATCACTATCTTTACTAAAGAACCTTTGAAGATCCGCCTTTTTTAACAGTGCAAATTGTCCTTTGACAGTTCATGGTTCTATATAGAAATAAAAGGGTTCTTCTATTGTTACAAGCTTGAAATCATAACAACAAGAACCCTTTTGGGTGCTATATTTTCAAAAAGGTTCTATATAGAACCATCTACAACACATTCTGAAGAACCATTTCATGATGCAAAGATCCCTTTAATCACATAAAGGGTTCTCTTAGTGTTCATGGTTCTTTATAGAACCTTGTTCTTTACTAACGAACCCTGAAGAACCTTCTGTTTTAAAGTGTATACATATAATCATTACCTTTAGTGAAGAACCATTTTTATCTATTATAATCTAATATAATCTAATATTGTAATGAATAGTTAATGTGAATTATGAGCAAAATGATTGATTAACTCTTAATGTGACCCGAACTGCTGCCTAAAAGGGAAAAAGAACGGAAGAGAACTAAAATAAACGAGAACGTATGGAGTCCCACGGCACACACTGCAGAGCTAGACGTTTGCCGAGAGCCAAACAAACAGGAAGTGAAGAAGAGAGAGAGAGAAATGGATTGTTTCCTTTTTCCTCTCCATCTGAACTCTGAAGAGGCCTTTGGGAGACGTCAGCTAGCGGCTACACGACGGGTTTGTGGTCTGCAGCTCTGTTTAGCGAATGATCTCAGTCCAGAAAAATACCTCGGAGATCTTTCACATGGAGTTTTCCTCGTGTTCTGGGGGTTCTACTGCCGTGGGTTTCAGCACGAGCCAAAATCCATCTGATCTAAACGAGCTGACGTCCATCTGATAATCCTGCTCATCTCATCTCGTTCTTCTCATCCATCTCAATATGGCAACATCATCTCACTGAAATATGAAAAAATCACATAGCGATGCTTGTAGATGTTATCGCTGTACACAAAGCTGGAGTGGACACAACACACCAGCAAAACGAGATATATACACTCTTAAAAAAAGATGGTTCTAACAAGGGTTCTTTAGTAACGATAATGGGCCTCATTCACCAACCATTGTTAAGAAGAAATTTCTTCGTAAACCCACTTACGCAAATTACACGAAGATTCTGTCTCATCAGTGTTCTCTTATTTGGGATTTGTTCTTAGGTGAGAACAGAGTCTACACACACTGAAGAGCACAAAGGTGAGAACCGTTCTGCGCTTTCAGAACACGTCGTGAATCAGACATAGACTTTTTCTTAGGACCTTCATCAAGAACACATTTAAGAACAAACTCAGGAAGATATTCGAGAACGAGGCCCAATGTTTCTATATAGAACCATAAACAGTCAGAGAACCATTTGCATGCTTAAAATATTTGCATTGTGACATAGTCCTTCAGATTAATGGAGAATATGCTGTTTATGGTTTTATATAGAACCTTTTTGAAAAAGGTTCTATATAGCACCAAAAACAATAGAAGAACCCTTTTTGCTGCAATATAGAACCATTTACATGCTTAAATGGTTCTCTGCAAGGTGAAGTTGTTCTTCAGATTTTTGGAGAATGTGTTGTAAATGGTTCTATATAGCACCACAAAGGGTTCTTCTATTGTTACAAGCTTGATAGAAGAACCCTTTTTGGTGCTATATAGAACCTTACTATATAGTCCTATGTAGAATCAGGAACAGACAAAGAACCATTTACATGCTTAAATGGTTCTCTGCATGGTAAAGTTGTTCTTCAGACCGATGGAGAATGTGTTGTAAAAGGTTCTATATAGCACCAAAAAAGGGTTCTTCTATTGTTAGAATCTTGATAGAAGGACCCTTTTTGGTCTTTTCAAGAACCATATACAACACATTCTTCATCAATCTAAAGAACCCTTTCACTAATATATAGCATATATATATATATATATATATATATATATCACTAATGTATAAATTAATTCATATAAAGTGTGTGATGTGTATTAATGAAGAACATTTATTTTAATGACAATAAAGTGTTAGTTCACACATTTTTATTGATGATCATTATTACTACTATTTAACTCAAATTCTATTGTGCTATATCAACATTTTAAATTCTCTATTTGCTTTAAATACTACATATTTACCAGGACATTAATAATAATAATAATAATAATAATAAATCTTTGTTTAGATAGCACTTTCCATTTTAGTTATACAGGAATATGAGCATTTTTTTCAGTTCAGCAAGAAGACATTCCTGATCATCTAGACTTTTATGTGACTTTTATGATTATATACACCATCTTCCATTATGTGTAACTGTCACTGAATCTGGCTGAGCTGACATAACTGACGTCATCAGTATAAAAGTGAAAGGCAACACTGTGTTTGCAGAGTGCATCTTTTACAAGATGTAAATAAAGGGAAACAGTGAGGGCCCTTAAAACAGAGCCCTGTGGGACACCATATTGCATTATGTTCAAAAGGCACCCCATTTAAACTGACAAAGTGGTAGTGGAATATGAAATAAGACCTAAATCAGGCAATAACTTGTCTAACATGTTTTCAAGCCTGTCCATAAAAACATTGGGGTCAACTGTATCGAAATCTGCCCTCAAATCCAGCAGAACCAGAAGAGAGACTTTTCCACAAATATGAGCCAACCAGTAAATCACTGGCCACTCTAGCCAGCACTGACTCTGATGCTATGATGTTTCTGAAAGCTGGACTGAAGTAATTCATGCTTGTTATAGTTATTTACAAAAGAATCTCAACAACTTTCCCCAAAAGCTTATAAATGGAGTGGTGGTGATTGTTTGGCCAATAAACTGATTCTGATTTTAATTCAGATTCTGGGAATGATGTATTCATACAATGTATATATTATTGTTATGCATAGTATCTAAACATGTCACTTTTGTTTATGCATGGTTCTAATGATGACTGATGTATGTTTCCATGGTGATGGAGTTCATTAAAGCCTGTTTTGTGGTTTGCTCTGAAAGCAAGCCCGTGTTTTTATTCAGATTTTCATTAAGCCACAACAAAAGAGCGCGAGCGGACGTTGATTGTGCATTACGCTGTTTATGGGGCGATGCTGTTTATTAGAGATGCGTTCAGGCCTCGCGGTCCCGGAGAAGGCCATATAAAGCGCTTTGAACCTCGACGTGTAAATACACTTTACGAACATGCCATGCGTATCAGAGGGAAGTGCCGGGGAACGCAAACAGATGAGTGATTATCACAAACAATCAGACAAAACAAACAAACAACGCTGTCAGAGTGCAGACGCTGAGGGAAATCACGCTGAGGGTTGTGGGTGATGGGGGCTTTGAAGTGGAACTTATCACACGTCTCCATCGATTTTCTCCTCCAGCAATCCATCTTCAAACTTCTGCTCCGTTTTAAAGGAAAACTTCAGTGTTTTAAGCCTGACATGCTGAATCTGTAGAAATAATAATATTTTAAAAACTTCACAGTAATCTGTGAAATAACTTCACAGATTTCCAAGTATCTTCATTGAAGAACTCATGAAAGTGTTCTAGAGTGTTCTCTTTACTGACGGAATTCAGTGGCTGCCCACTGTGAGCATGTTTTGAGTTAACAGCATTTATGTTCTTCTCTACACTACTAAAACTAAACGGTTCTTGGCCTGGACATACAGTTCTAAACCTTTAATTGGTTGTACATTATGCTAAGGTTATTTACATTTTAAAAAGGTCCTTCACTGTTGTGCATATTTAAAAAAAAAAGGTTCTTCATAGAACAATTCAATGAAAGGGTCTTTAGGGAACTGAAAAAGGTTCTTCTACACTCTTAAAAAAGATGGTTCTTCTAGGGTTCTTTAGCAAAGGGAATGCATTTTATATGGTTCTATATAGCAATAAAAAGGGTTCTTCTATTTTGATGATGTCAAGCCTGTAAAAATAGAAGAAATTTTTTTCAAAAAGGTTCTGTATTGAACCATCTACAACACATTCTCCATCAATCTGAAGAAACCTTTAACAATGCAAAGAACACTTTAATCATGCGAAGGGTTCTTTGAGTGTTCATGGTTCTAAATAGAATCATTTTCCGTACTAAAGAACCCTTGAAGAACCGTCTTATTTAAATGAGTGGCATAGCTTTATATCCCTCGTCCATCAGTTTGACAGACGTCACGATTTTTTTGTTTTTCATTTTTATGTTTTCATTTTTCTAGGTTCTCTCACTACAATACCCAGCATGCATTGTGCAAATACATCATAAAACCAGTGGGAATCCCTGTGGTGTCGGCCAATCCTGACTGCTAGCCTAGTTGAACATTGTAACAATAGAAGAACTCATTTAGGTGTTATATAAAACCATATACAGCACACTCTCAATCAATGTAAAGAACTGACCATTTGCAGAATTATGACTGACACACCTCTCAGCCAATCACAATTATCCCTAGTAGTTCTTTCCTCCATGAAATGAGAGAAAAATCTCAATAGGACTTTTCAACTTTTCAGGTGTTTAAAAACTCCAGCAGCAGATACTATTAGGTGTGCACTAGACACACACATAATATCTAGTGCACTTGGGTCTTGGGTGCCCACCACATACTATCTGGTGCTCACCATGAAAAAAATAATACATTTTTTTAATAAGTTTCTAATAAAGTGGCCAGTTCGTGGAAGTACAAGGTTAGTGTTTCTAATAAAGTGGCCAGTTCGTGGAAGTACAAGGTTAGTGTTTCTAATAAAGTGGCCAGTTAGTGGAAGCACAAGGTAGGTGTTTCTAATAAAGTGGCCAGTTAGTGGAAGCATAAGGTGAGTGTTTCTAATAAAGTGGCTAGTTAGTAGAAGCACACAGTGGGTGTGCAGCAGGCACTTTCAAGTGAGCACTAGATACTATGTGGTGAGCACCCGATACCACATAGTATCTAGTGTGCCCCTAAAAGTATCTGGTGTGCACCTGATTTTCAAAAGGGTTCTATATAGAACCATATACTGCACATTCTCCATCAATCTGAAGAACTTTTCAAGGTGCAAAGAACCCTTCAATCATGCAAAGGGTTCTTTGAGTGTTCATGGTTCTATATTCTTTACTGAAGAACCCTCGAAGAACCATCTTTTTCAAAAATGTAGACCCCGCAGTGTCCACTCACTACAAACTTCATCCAGCTTCTGTATGGAGAACGTTAAAGAAGGTTCTTACTCACTTCACTGTTTTTACTAGCAGATGGACAAACAAATGAACAAATGCAGACAGATGAGCCGGTTTTCTCTCTATATTAACGATTAATAATAAATAGTGGTTTTATTTTGAGGTCCTGGTCTATTATAGGACACTACAGAACATGAGCTAACGTGATAATACAAACATTCCTCCCTAAATATTACACTACATTAGCCTGTTCAATCAGCCAGAAGGCCTTTCACCTCAGAGAGAGAGAGAGAGATAAAGAGAGAGAGAGAGAGGTATCATTACAGTGTTATTGAAAGCAGTGTAATTGGCTCTGACTTCATGCCAAGGTAAAGTTGGCCTCGCTGCAGTGGCTGATTGTTCGTGCTGAATTCTGTTGATGCAGACTTTTCTAAACATGATTTAATTTCCATCTAATAAAGCTCTTCTGGCCGAGCCAATCCTCAGCTCGTGACAATTACACTCCTCTTAAGTGTGCTCTCAGCCCTCCACCGTCAACGTATTCCCCGTAATCTCCACTAAAAGCGGGCGATGACTTCGTCTGTTATCTGCAGTAATCTCTGTCTTACAGTCAGAGCCAAGGAATTCTGCTCTCGCTCCATGCCCTTCGGATCCGGTTCCGCTCAATTTCTTTTATCCTGCTCAGAACGTTCTGGACCCTGAATTAAATCAAAATCTCAGATAAACCAGTCCTGGCTTTCTTTAGGCACGTCAGTGTTCCCCACATGAATATGCTTTCAGTATATTTCATAACATAAGTGGAATACATTATTTCACATTTCAGTCACTTTACTGCTATGAACTAGAATCAGTGGAAGCACAAGGTTGGTGTTTCTAATAAAGTGGCCAGTCAGTGGAAGCCCGTGGTAAGTGTTTCTAATAAAGTGGCCAGTTAATCGAAGCACAAAGTTGGTGTTTCTAATAAAGTGGCCAATGAGTGGAAGTACAAGGATGGTGTTTCTCGTAAAGAGGCCAGTGTGTGGACACACAAGGTGGGTGTTTCTAATAAAGTGACCAGTTAGTGGAAGCCCAAGGTTGCTGTTTCTAATAAAATGGCCAGTCAGTGGAATCACGAGGTTGGTGTTTCTAATAAAGTGGCCAGTGAGTGTAAATGATAAGCATGGAAACAGTTTATTTATGGAGACGTGTGAATATAGCTGCCGTTGGAAGTTTTGCCCACTCCTATGTGGCAGTGTAGCAGATGCATTGCCCACCTTGCACCAGTGCCAAGGCTTTACTCACCTAGCAGCCAGTGCCACGCTGGCACAGCAAGGCCCAGGAAATCCCTCCATTAAAGCGGGCAGCAGGAATGTTGGCACAGTTAATTTCTAAACAGCCCCCGCCCTCAACATCCCCCCTCCCAAACACACCCCTCCAGTAGGCAGGGATCATGTGACCAGCCTTGGTATGCTAAAGCCAGCGCCAAATCATGTTAGTTGGCAAATGATGTTACACAGCAGTTAGTTCCACCCACACAATCTGATTGGCTGAAAAGTGTTCTACTTGTGCTGTTCTGATAAAACCACAGCTTTGACAGTGATTATTACTCACCTTTAAGGCCACTGCACACCTGCACAATTCAAAACCATTGATTTAATATGCGCACGGTTGAAGATATTTGGTACTACTTAGCAACTTCCTACACTGCTCCATATCTCTGAGCACTGCTGAGCTCCACTCAGTGTTTACTATTATTTACTATCCCGTTAAATAAACCAAGAACAAGACCACAACACCCATAGTGGGCGACTTGGCCTGACACAGAGTTTGTTTACACAGAGAAAGGCAGTGAATCTAAAGTCTGTAACATGCTAATCGTTACTATTCCAGTCACAGTCTAGCTGGAAAACAGCGAGTTTGTGAAAAGTTAGTTAACTGATTAATTCACTAAAAGATGCTTAAAATGTTTTCCATTAAATCTAGATGGTAAAATTTCCCCATTATAGGTCTAATGAAGGATTATCTTAAAATGAACTTGAGCTTCTATGCTGATGTGGTACAGCTGCTGTTGCTATGCTATGCTATGCTAAGTGACACTGCTGAAACTACTTTTTTTGGCGAAAGAAACCGCCAATATTAAAAAAAAAACACATTTGAAACAATGTTAGAACAAAGGAAATACGGCTGTACCTAACAATTACGTTTATAATCAGTTAATCTACTGACTACCATACCAGGAACTGACTAATGAAACTATTCTGCCATCTTTGCATCCTCTTACTTTGCTGCTGCCATCGTTGACCATTATATCTATGCTCGTTTTATAGTGCAATAAAACAGTAGAAGCCATATCGCCCCCTACACTTCCTGTAGTGTATTACAGTCTGTCAGAGTGACTGTGTGGATCATATGAACATTATAGAGGCTTTTTAAATGAAACAGTAGAAGCCATATCGCCCCCTACACTTCCTGTAGTGTATTACAGTCTGTCAGAATGTCCTTATAATAGAGAATATAGTGCACTTTTGTTTTTAAGTAAATAATGCTTTGACATTTTCCTTAATTAGCTTTGCCAACCTATAGTTAGCAGCCATATAATCAGTCATCCCTCGAGTCCATTACAGAAAGAATCTGAAATGGCTTCACCCAATATTCTCTCTCTCTCTCTCTCTCACTCTCTCTCTCTCTCTCTTTCTCTCTCTCTCTCACTCTCTCTCTCTCTCTCACTCTCTCTCTCTCTCTCTCTCTCTCTCTCTCTCTCTCACTCTCTCTCTCTTTCTCTCTCTCTCTCACTCTCTCTCTCTTTCTCTCTCTCTCTCTCTCTCTATCTCACATACATATTTAAACACAAATCCCCGGACAGTCCTTCTCACCCTGTCGCAGTATTTCCTGATTGTTTTGCAGAGCGTACTCTAATGTTTACTGTCTGTTTGAGGAGCTGAAACTGATGTCCTCATTAATTTAGGCTCAAGTGAAAGGCAAGAAGACAAACAGCTGCCTTTTCAGCTCTCTGTGACCTGCGAGACAGAAAGAATGTGCATGTGGATGTGACTGAGGGACTCAGGGATGCAGTTTGGGGGGTTCTGAGGGGTCTGCAGCACCCCCCAGATCTCAAGGTTGTTTAAATGCAAGAAAAACAATAAAATTACCTTTAAAATAATTTGAGCATAGTTGTATGTTTTCTATATATTTTAATCATTTCCATGTACTATTTAAATTAAAACTGCATTTTCTTGTTGGTTGCCAACTGTTTTTGGGGTGTGTCACTAAAACATGCAGGTTTATGTTTTCAGACAGTGTATTCAAACTTGAAGGCCTAATATTGTTTTTTTAAATTAAAAAAATCAATTCGCATAACATTGTCCCATGTTTTCAAAACATTACTGTTCTTACCAAGCATTATATCTCCCACTCAGTGTGCGTTCAGTGTTGAATCTCAGTGTATTATTACAGGCGTCATATAGCTTCTACTGTTTCATTTAAAAAGCTCTATAATGTTCATATGATCCACACAGTCACTCTGACAGACTGTAATACACTACAGGAAGTGTAGGGGGCGATATGGCTTCTACTGTCTCATTTAAAAAGCTCTATAATGTTCATATGATCCACACAGTCACTCTGACAGACTGTAATACACTACAGGAAGTGTAGGGGGCGATATGGCTTCTACTGTCTCATTTAAAAAGCTCTATAATGTTCATATGATCCACACAGTCACTCTGACAGACTGTAATACACTACAGGAAGCGTAGGGGGCGATATGGCTTCTACTGTTTCATTTAAAAAGCTCTATAATGTTCATATGATCCACACAGTCACTCTGACAGACTGTCACTTAGTTGTCTGACTAATGCTAATTTAGTTATGCTGTGTGTTTTTACGATGATGTCAAGAATAATAGGGACACTGTTGTCTGCAAATTCTTTAGCCGTGCTACAGTAGATACCACATTAGGTTAGCTACCTAGCCATGCTAAGACAGATGGAGCTAGTGAACTTTCTGCTTAGCTTATCAATGTGTTTCCATAAAAACCTGCATTATTTAACAAAAAAACTATGATTTATCCTAACAATACACATACAGAATGAGCATAGAGAATAATAATATGAAAACGTTCAGTGAAGTTTTTCCAACCTCCAAATTAGTTATGAAAAGCTCTGTGGGCGTGGCCTGGCTAGGTCAGTTGGCGGGAATGTTCTTGCTGGACATGGAGAACATTAGAGAGGAAATATGCAGCAGCCGTAATGAAAGGTTGATCAGGAATGACTTCCATGCCTGGAGGAGAGAGAAGATCTTGGCCTGGTTTTAATCAAAAACGAGCCTGAACTACAGACAGTGACCTGAACTTGCTCTGAGCATGTGCTCATCCTATAGCTTCATACCAGTTGCTATAGACCTCTGTGCTATAGATCTCTCTCTCTCTCTCTCTCTCTCTCTCTCTCTCCTCACCAGGTTTCAGCTAAACAAAGATAAATCCAACCCCCTCCACCTTCACACCATTCACAGCTAAATCAAGATGAAGCACCACATTACTCATCCACCAGGACTGTGTTATCCCCTTCAAAGTAAAGATTAATACCTCAAAATCGCACAGCCTGCCCAGTTTTTTCCTCCTTCTTTTCCTTTTTTCCCCTCTGCATACCCACCCACAGCAGAGCACAACTGGTCTTCATTTGTCTCCTATCAGCCTGGATGTTGTTCTAGCTCCAGAAAGCTAAATCACTTACTCTATCTGTGGGCAGAGTCGAGGGGTGACTAGCGTAGACCCGCCGTTTCGTAACAAGTGAGATTGTTTGCCTCTCTATCATGCTAAGTGCTCTTGGGCAGCAGTGAGGGGGCTTGGTTGGAATCCAGCTAAACGGTTTGCTTGGGTTCACTTCCCAAACACTTGCATAGCTTATAACAGAGGAGGCCTTAGCTCTGCTTTATAGCTCACTGAAACCCCAAATATAGACGAATGCAGAAGTTGAATCACAACCCCCAAACTGGACGGCCAAAAGTGGTGAGTGCTGGAGAGCGAATGGGGGTGAAACATTGGGGAAGCTGAAGGGTTGTTGGCATGAGCTTTTTAGGGACATTTGGATGGGTTTCTGCTCAAAATGCAAACCATAAAGTGACAGTTTGGCATAAAAACATATTTAAAACATCTCAAATGTAGTCAATTAGCCAAGATAAGTTGGGTCTGAATTAGGTTTAGCACTGGAGCTATGAAGCTAATGTGGCTAAGAAGTGTCTGTTAGCTCATAGCCAATTAGCATCATGCTAATCACACTTGCATCAGACTGTTTCGAGTTGTGATCTCAAACAGACTTGCGTATGTGGTTTCAGAAGCTTGAGGAGCATGTTGGCTAGCCTACTACTTACATTTTTAACACGACACACAATTACTGACCTCAGATTTACCTACTTAGCTGACAGCATACCCTGGAGGCTAATTAACCACAGGTTAATTAAAGGCTAACTATCACAGCCCTACCGTTTGCAGCTCAAGGCATAAATGTCTGGGGCAGCTGGTTGAAGACCATCTCGCTGTATTTTCACTGTACTCTACTTTGTTTTCTTAATGGTCAACTAGATGAGCAGCCTTTGCTAGAAGCTAGCACAGCTCAGCTCCCAAGTTCCCACAACCTGCAGGGCTAATGCCATGTTTACATGTTGGGGGTTGGAAAAAAGTGGTGTTATTGCAGAATTGGTGTAAACAGTGATTATTATGACGGCATGCAGCTGTATATATGTTGCCAAAAATTGACCTGGCTTACAGTTGAGATGGCCTGGGGCCCCCAGACCACCCCTGCCTTGAAGTATGACAAAGTAAGAGAAAAACTTTGGCTTCAAAATGGATTCTGCAACAGCTTTTTAAGTATGTTAACATACATTTGCCCATATTTATAGATAAAAGTGTGTTGTACAGTAATAGAAACCATGTAAACAAGTCTAGTAGAGATTACTGAACAACTCGACCGTTTTAGGCAAGTGGTGATTTAGCCAATGAGCTACTGTGGAGCATCGTAGCTCCAAAGAGGCAAACTCCAGACACCGAACATGTCTTGGCTGATCGACTACTTTTGGTAGGGAATTTTTTCTATTTCCTCTCCGATTCGCTGAGCTCTGAACCAGACGTAGCTCCGCAGTGGTGTTAGAGGAGGTTTAACACGTCGCCGAGCTGTAATGCTGTAGGTGAGTGTAAATCAAGCATGTGTCGGCCTCATTTATGATGCATGTGGCCCGTGAATGGGGTCAGCTGCCTAAGGAGTGATGGACTGTTCTTACTGTCAAAACTGCACTCGGCTCAAATGAGCTGAAGAGTGATCGCACTACCAGCGAATAAATCAAAATCACGAGTGGGGAACCTTCACGTAGAATAACAATATACGCATGATCGATGACGGGCTGATTCTTTTTCGCTCTGAAGCGGTGAAACAGTGAGCATTTGGGCTGGTTAATGATACTGTACGACAGCGAGGTTTCACTGAAGCCTTAATCAGACAATTCTCATACGCTTCAGCTCAATCTCCTCTGCAAACACTTGGCAACGTGTAATGGGCTCAAAAAGCTGCCATTTGTTCCGCACTAAATAGATGGCATTACCTCATCTAGTGAAAAATATATGGAAGCAATTAGAGGGTGAAGACTGGCTACCATTCAGAATTACCCATAGCCTTGGAAATGGGCGTAAATGCCAGTGTATGTATGTTTAATTTCTCTCTAATCGCTTCGAAATCTGATGTTTTTCTTACCTAAGTTATGAAAACTTAGGTAGTTAAAAGATTTAAGGGCGTATGATTGTTTTTTTGGAGTGCGCTTGGGTTACCAATGGGTTTTACCCATGAATGTCAAATCCCAGCCATTTTATAAACGAGTACAGCTCACTGATGCTACATTAGCACTCTCAGAAACAAAGCCCGGCTTGGACGTATGGTAATAAGAAGAACCTTTTAAGTGGTATGGAAACTTTACAGTATGTGGAGGCTCTACCAACTTCAAAAAGGTTCTTTAAACTCTCATAGAAGGTTCTTAGAAAGGTCCTTTAGGGAACTGGAAGTGTTTTTTTCTGTGGAAACGCTCCAAAAATCCCTTTTTGGCACCTATTTTTAAGAGTATTGCTTTTATTTTCTGAATTTGACTGACATTTGCTGGTTCTGACTGCAATCCAAATCCATAGCCCGCACTTTCTGATACTGAAACTGTAAAAACAAACCACTCTTACATCATCAAAAGTACAACAGACTTGTGTTTTTTTCTGGATAAGTCACCAATCCATTGTTAATGTTTTATCATTCATGGGAAGCAAATCAGTGAGAAGAATGGGAACCAACCAATCATTAAAAGGCTAATCATAAACGGCCTACATGTACTACCTCATTATAGTCCCTATTTAATATTTACTAGGGTGAGTCATTGACTTTGCATCGAGGCCAAAAAAATATTCCAGCGGATATGTGAGGCCGTGTTTATGCCTTGGAAATTATGGGATGGGAAAGAACACTGCAGCTCTAGGAATTCAGTATGGCTGACTTTCAAGAGCTATCTAGAGCCATCTTATCAGCCAAGGAACAGCTGTATATTAGATTAACTCTCAGAACTCGCGATAACAAAAGCCATGCTGTAGTTTTATGTGAGTTATTTCTGGCTCGTAACTCATTGAAGGAAGTTGATAAATTGTGTGGAAAGTGCAGAACTTCTAATCCATAACACACAAGTTGCATTTTACATATATTTTGCATATATTGTGGACATGGAAAAATATATTTACCAATATTTTTCTTCCATAAGGGGTATTATACAACGATCAGGCCTAACATTCTGACCACCTCCTTGTTTCTACGCTCATTGTCCATTTTATCAGCTCCACTTACTATATAGGTGCACTTTGTAGTTCTACAGTTACAGACTGTAGTCCATCTGTTTCTCTGATACTTTGTTACCCCCTTTTTACCCTGTTCTTCAGTGGTCAGGACCCCCATGGACCCTCACAGAGCAGGTACTGTTTGGGTGGTGGATCATTCTCAGCACTGTAGTAACACTGACGTGGTGGTGGTGTGTTGGGTGTGTTGTGCTGGTCTGAGTGGATCAGACACATCAGTGCTGCTGGAGTTTTTAAACACCTCAGTGTCGCTGCTGGACTGAGAATAGTCCACCAATCAAAAATATCCAGCCAACAGGGTCCTGTGGGCAGCATCCTGTGACCACTGATGAAGGACTAGAGGATGACCAACACAAACTGTGCAGCAGCAGATGAGCTATCGTCTCTGACTTTACATCTACAAGATGGACTGACAAGGTAGGAGTGTCTAATAGAGTGGACAGTGAGTGGACACAGTGTTTAAAAACTCCTGCAGCACTGCTGTGTCTGATCCACTCGTACCAGCACAACACACACTAACACACCACCACCACGTCAGTGTTACTGCAGTGCTGAGAATGATATATATGAATATATATTGCATCATGTATATTGCACATGTTTTGAATATTACAATATATATGTATGGTTTATGAGGTTATCAATGCTAATCTAAGGCCTGTTAGATACACTACATATATTTGCACATATGTGAGGAAATAAACGTACATATACTTTTCTTCCATATGGGTAATTATTTGGAAATTGATGTGCTATGACATCACATATATCTGACATATATTGCACATATGATGGGAAAAAATAATTGTATGTATTTTTTGTATCAATTTTATTATCATGCTAATCCCAGGCCTGTTAGGAAATAAATGTACACATACTTTTCTTCTATATGGGTTATTTGGAATTTGATGTGCTAAGGCATCATATATATCTGAAATATATCACACATATATTGGAAAAATATACATATACTTTTTCTTCCATATGGCTTATTTGAAATTTAAAGCTAAGACGTCACAATATATGACATCAAAATTTGGAAATTCTGTGTTTAGGCATTATACTGACATATTTCTTATTTTTAATATTGGAAAATATATATTTGCAAACATATGACCCATATTTGTGAAAATATATTTGCATACATTTGCATATGTTTTTCTTCAAGAGGTATGTAGAATTTCAGCACTAAGACATCATGTGTATTGCACATATATTTTGTGTATTAGAAAATATATATATTTTGAATGGTTTATGAGGTTAACGTTAGATACTTTACATATATTTGCACATATATGAGGAAATAAATGTGCATATACTTTTCATCCATATGTTTTTTTAATTTAAGTGCTAAAATGTCACATACTATGACGTGTATTGCACACATATTATGGACGTCAGTAAATATATGTACATAGTTTTCTCCTATATGGATTATTTAGAATTTGATGTGCTAAGACATCACATATATCTGACATATATCACACATATGGGGTAAAATGTACATATACTTTTCTTCCATATGGGTTATTTGGAATTTAAGTGTTAAAATGTCACATATAATGACATATATTGCTCATATATTTTGGATGTGAGTAAATATATGTGCATATACTTTTCCTCCATATGGGTTATTTGGAATTTGATGTGCAAAGTCATCACATATATTTGACATATATCACACATATGGGGGGAAAATGTATATATTTGTTTCTACCATATTTTTAAGTGGTAAAAATGTCACATACGATGACATATATTGCACATCTATTTTGAATGTGAGTAAATATATGTGCATACACCTTCCTTCCATATGGGTTATTTGGAATTTAAGTGCTAAGGCATCATCATGTAGTGGCATAGTACTCGCATATGGGGAAATATATGTACATGTATTTTTCTTCTGTATGTTTTATGAGACTATCTGTGCATATCTCAGGCCTGTTAGATAGACTTCCCACATCCGCTCGCTACTTTAGAGCGGTCCAGTTTACGTTGGCCGGCAGGAGTGAGCTAAGTATGTGTGTCAAGAGTGCTCACTATAGCCAAAGCAATGAGCGCCATAATTCATTGGTGTGGTTTTTTTAAGGCCGTTTAAGAGCAGGCGGAGAGGATGGTGGTGAAAAATCGGGGTAGTGAGGGGTTTTTAAGCAGCTGGCCGCAGCAATTACTCCCAGCAATCACAATACGCAGCAGAAGCCAAAGGTTAAGTTCAATCCCATTCTAATAGGGGCTCGCATAGGGAACACTAGCTGGGCTGGCAAAGGCCCCAGTCAAATAGTGCCCATTTAAATCACTCTCCCAGCCCCCCGACCGGCCACTAATGCCCATTAGTTTGCAATTGTGCCTGTGTTTGTTGACTTTCACCTTTTCGTGACGAAAACATCTCTCAGGCTTTGGCTGCTCACATTCACAAGCGCTTGTGCTGCAAAAGTGTTGACTTTTCCCAAAGGGTTTTAGCCCCTTTTTAACTCTCTCCCACCACTGCCCCAGAAACAGTGGTCCATTCTTACACAAACCGCTCCATTCTCTTCATTTCGCACATATTTCGGGATGTTTTTTTGGACCCGGGCTGGGGCTGCCAACAGTTCATTAGCTGAAATTTCAGTATGTATTTGGCTAATGCTGATTTCATTTAGATCAACATCGAGACATGATTATGATTAATAGGAAAATCATCATCATACTGTTTCAAAATAAATGTTTTTACACCTGTCTTGGTTGATGTTATGACTGTTATGCGATCGTAGATATGGAAAACCGTCCCTCACCCCCACCGCAACGTTAATGTGATTTGGAGACATATTTTAACCGCGATTAAGCATGAATGTGTCTCTTTTTCCTTCTCAACACGTGGCGACCTTCAAACCTGGGTATTTTTAACCCTGCCTGACACACGGACATTCTTTGTGTAATGAATTAATGTGTAAGCGGCTTGACGGGGCAGTCCCACATCTACAGTAATCTCCAGCAGAACTGGATTTCGCAAAAGAAAATAGGTAAATTCAGTTCACCACAAACCCTCTGCCCCAGAACTGAGCCATATTGGACCTAGAACTCCAATTAAGAGCAATAAACTAGAATAAGCTGAGCTGAGAATTTGAGAACGGTCCAAGGCCCAGATTCATAACCACTTTCCGAAGGAAAAAGATTGGAAAACCAAAGTGAGAAGGTCATAAGAACATTCTTAAGTGCAGTTCTCAAAAAAAGGACAAATGAAAAATGCAGCTATCGCTACGTCTGTTGTAAACGTACTTACTCGCCTCCTCAGCTTAGTGAGATTCTCCAGTTTAAAGACTAGAAAAACCACCTTCTGATGTTTCCTGATGCTGCGAGTAACTATTGAAAGACTGCAGCTGCTTTGGTGGATTTTTGGGGGCTGTTTTGATCTCTTTTTTCCGCTTGCTGGCTAAGGAAGAAGGAAGATCGCTAATGTTGCTAATAGAAGCATAACATTTTACTGCAGCCGTTTAGCTGAATCAACTTCTTCAAATCATCATTATAGTGGAGAGAATGGATTTCTGAAGCCACAGAAATGATCAGATGAGGACGACAACAAGCTAAAAGCTACCGTTAGCAACATAGCTATGTGGTTAGCCAGATATCTTCCTTTAGTTTGGCTTCTTTTCTCTGACTTAAAGCATTAAAAAGTTGTGGTGTGGTCTCTGATGTTCATTGCGTGCTGAATAGAGATAGAATCAATGAGTGTGTATACATGCACTCAATAATCCGATCATAATCGGATTTCTGCAGTTATCTGATTATTCAAATGGTCATACTGTGATCTAAAAATCTGATTAAGAAATCAGAAAGAAAGGCTGGATTTTAGCTCAGTAATCAGATTTCTCAGTGCATGTAAACTCTTACTCTGATTTCTTTCGGATTTCTCAATCTGCGCATGCACGAGATCAGACGGTGGATGTCGCGAGACACAGCAAAACACTGTTGGAGCGGCGCTGAAACCAAACACAAAATAAAGGATTTAAATATTCTTCATCTTCTAGACGATGTTTGTTCATATTTTCAGGTAAAGTGGGTCGATGTTTAAAAAAAGCCGCAGCATATGGTTTGAGTTTACGCTACATTTACGTCACGTCGTCTTCTGTGTTGTAAAGCAGAAATCTGATTACTGTCTGACTCATGTAGACCCGGAGTTTCCCCATTATCAGATTACTCAAGTGCATGTAAACATGTTGATCGGATTACTGACAAAATCTCATTTTCTGCAGTTATCAGATTATGGAGTGCATGTAAACACACTCAATGTTTCCTCTTAATGATTTTGTTCAACAACGAGATAAGACTGACATTAATGCTAGCTTTATTGTATCAAAGACGTTATAATTGAGGAGATGGTCACTGGTTGAAATGGAATGGGAACACTTGTAATGGTCAACATGGGATCTGTTTGCTGAAAAAGTCCCATCTTTCAATAAAAAGAGCCAATCAGCTTGCTGGTAAAGCCACTAGCTGAAGAAGCCTGCAGGCGCCGTAGCCAGAACAAGCTGAAAAAACACATCACTGAGCCAAACGCTACAAACTTTGTAACTATAAAGTTTTTGTTTAATTTGACCAGTGATTTCACATTTATTTTTGAAAAAGTAATTTTCACGTTTTTAGGTCTCTCCCTATTTAAAGACAGAGGGCTCTGGTCTTGTATGACTGGAAATAAGTGCCTGGCGGTGTTTCCAAGATGGCCACTGAGTGAACAGACTTTCCCAAAAGAACTTTGGTCGTATTTATTACAGTGTGTCTCATTTCAGGGGCTGCGTCCTACGGAGGCTGCATTTAAAGGCTGACTGCGTCACAGCGGAGCGACTAGGCTGTCCCATTTCGAAGCCTCCTTCATATGTGGCCAAGAAATGTGTCCTTCTTTTCCTTGGCAACGAAGGATCCAACGGGTGGATCCTACGCCAGCCAACTTATCCCGAGGTTCACTGCGTGCCGGCGAGGATTCGAGAACATGGCGGCATCAACAGAGAAGCGAACGGCAGCTGAAGAGACACTTTTAAATGTGAGTATTGGGTTTAAACTGAGGTGAATGGCCAACGATACAGATGTAAAAAAAAAAAATCTCATCGGTAACCGGCGGTAAAGCACATCCAGCTCTAATACATGAAAAAAATGAAAAAATAAACAACTAACAAGTTTCTGGCTCTGTCTTTAAAGAACTTTAAAAGAACTTGGTAAGAGCAGTGTTCCATGGTGCAACGGTAATGGCGGGAACAGCGGTGCTGTGACGCAGATCCGCCGTGGGGCAGACCGTCTCATTTCGGTTCAGCCTTCACAGGTCTAAGCAGCCTTTGAATTACATGCCTTCATAGACCACGTCCTTCGAAGGATCCAGCCCCTGAATTTGGACACACTGTGAGTCTGTAGCTCAGTGGCTAGGCTAGCAGTCAGGATTGATTGACACCAAAGGGATTCCCATTGGTTGTGTGATGCACTTGAGTAATGCATGCTGGGAACTGTAGTGAGAGAACACTGCATTAAACCATGTAAAGATATAAAATTGTGAATTCTGTAAAAGCGTCACACTGAGGAGCCCGAGGGAAACAATGCTGCCTTACACAGTACTGCATAACATGACAAATTAACAGCATACTGAAGTCTAGTTTTAGGCCAGACTTCCACTTTAAGAAGTATTATAGAAGTATAAAATATTCTCTAAATGGCCTGAGCCGTTTTGCAGTTGAAGGCAACATCAGAATGGATCAAGACGCAACCATGGAGGCCTGGAGACACATCCTGCTTTTTTATTTGCTGTGTTAAAAAGCACATGAATCTAATAGAAGCACATCAGGTATGTACATTTTCAGATTTACTGCAGGTTTAGGGTTTTTCATGAACCTGTAAAAGGTGGTCATGAGTATACATCTCATCTTGTTAACCTGTGTATCTAGAACCCTGAGTTTGCAGTTTGCAATTTACAGTTGGGAAAATAGGAAAATAGGTATTTCCCAATTTCCGACATCACTTGAACGCAGCATTAGCAATGGTCTTAGCTTTCCCTGTCAATTGTAAGGCTATCATAAGATGAAGAAAATGTTTAAGAACATTTTTTTTTACAAACAGCTCTCAGAATTGTTCTTAAAAAAAGAAGGAAGAGGCAAGAAC
Organism: Colossoma macropomum; assembly: GCF_904425465.1. Classification (NCBI taxonomy): domain Eukaryota; kingdom Metazoa; phylum Chordata; class Actinopteri; order Characiformes; family Serrasalmidae; genus Colossoma; species Colossoma macropomum. Next base: position 2,405,127 of record NW_023494804.1, read on the forward strand.
ATTACAAAGATAACATTTTGTCAAAATGACAGTTTATCTTAACTTTTTTTTCTTAAGGTTCATAATTTTATTATTTTTTGACATTTAGGACATTTTGTTCTGAGGAGAAAAGGTAAAAAATAACTTTTAGACTGTTCTAAAGATGTTTTTTGTGAAGAATAGTAGTTAATTTAACAGTCTTAAATTAAGAAAGAAACATATCACTGCTGTCGGAACAAAACCTTGTCTCTCCATTCAGTTTTTGACATAATTTGAAAATGCCTGTTTCTCTTTACATTGTGTGAAAATGTCATGATCCAAAAGAAACGTCTGAAAATTGCTTAGAAAAAATTCTGGTTCCATTGACTTACATTAAGAGTACAGTATGTTTTTTCCTTCTTCTGTAAAGTTACCATTTTGGACATAAGAGGTTTTGCTCCAACATCAGCGATATATTTAAAAAGGCTTCTTAAGATGCACTGATGATTCTTTAGTTTGACCCAATCTATCTTGACTAATAATAATAATAATAATAATAATAATAATAGGGGGCCTCATTCTCCAGTATCTTCCTAAGTTTCTTCTCAAATGTGTTCTTGAGGAAGGTCCTAAGAAAAAGTCTACGTCAGATTCATGTCGTGTTCTCAAAGCGCAGAACTGTTCTCACCTTTGTTCTCTTGAGTGTGTGTAGATTCTGTACTCACCTAAGAACAAACCCCACATAAGAGAACACTGGTGAGACAGAATCTCAGTGAAAACTGTGTGTAAAGTGAGTTTTAAAAAGGAACTTCTTCTTAAGAACAGCTGGTGAATGAGCTTTAACAACAACACAATCAGCTTTAAACCAAACAGTAAATAAATAACAGCAACATCAACGAGAACAAGGAGTTTTGAGACAACAGGAAGGCAGTTAGAGATCAATATGTGATCGGTTTTCTCCTAGGAATGTCAGTAAAGCCTCAGTGTGTTGGTGCTATAACAGTCCGGGATGCTGCATGCTTTGCATCAGCCTTCGCCATGGCAACAGGTCTAAAGCCTGGCAGCCACAATGATGACAAAACAGCATTTAACTGCACACACTGCTGGGGCCGATTACCAAAGGAGGGGAGGGGCACGGAGGGTGGGAGGGTAACGGCCCTCACTAAAGTCCATTTACAGTACGGGTCAGTACATCTGAATAGCTTTACCACTCCAGTCAAATTCTTTGTGTGCCCCCCATTGACAATGAGCATCCAGCCCACGCCCAACACAAAGGCCCAGTCGGCAGTTTATGGTCTCCGCTGACATTAACCCTGTGGATGTCCACTCTTTTCCCTTAAACCTCCCTCCCTCGTCCACTTTAGAGGCCTTTTCCCGCAGAGCACGGGTCACTCGGGGTGCGAAACGCTCCCGGATTGACAGAAACAGCAACAGCAACACGCCTTCCACAGTAATTAGCCCCTTTTCGCCGAGGGGGACAATCTGCTCTCTTTCTCAGCACCGGGACCGTTCTGCAGTTAAATGGACATTGGTGTGGCTAACAAAGGCCGACCCCGGGCTTTAGAGCCATTCTGCCCCATTAGCTCAGTGCGCCGCTTCCGTTTTTCAGCAGGCTTTTGAGCCAGGCCGCAGAGATAGAGCCGAGTTCACGCTGCGTTTGAGCTCCGCGAGTTCTGCCCCCGTCCTCTCCTAATCCGGCCTTTTACAGAGGTCAACATGAGGTCAATCCAATTGGGTCTGCTGTGCTTTTCATATGGAAAGAATGAAGTCACCACATTCAGAACAGCCTGCTCAGCCTGTACAGAGTGGGTTTTTATATATACAGAGAAAAACTCTTTTATTTCATAAAATTTAAAACTTCAAAAATGGAATATTTTGGATTATATACCATTAAAATATTCCGAGTCATGAAGAGACCAAAGACATGTCTATCTATCTATCTATCTATCTATATATATATATATATATATATATATATATATATATATATATATATATATGTGTGTGTGTGTGTGTGTGTGTGTGTGTGTGTATGTAAATAGGAAGTAAACCTCATTTGTCTATTTTTGACATTTTTCAGTTTTTTGACATAATTTCAAAATACCTGTTGTCCTTTATATTGTGTGTAAATTTTATGATGAATGGACCAAAAGAAACGACCCAGAATGACCTGGAAAAAATTCTGGTTCCATTGACTTACATTAAAAGTAAAGTATGTTTTTTCCCTCTCCTGTAAAGTTACCATTTTGGAGATACGTGGTTTTGTTCCGACAACAGCGATATATATATATACATGTATGTGTGTGTGTGTGTCCATTCTTCAAATGGTTCTATACGGAACCATAAACTCTCAAAGAAGCCTTTGCATGATTAAAGGGTTCTTTGCGTCATGAAAAGGTTCTTCAGAATGGAGAATGTGCTGTAGATGGTTATATATAGAACCTTTTACCTTTCTGAGAAGGGTTCTATATAGCACCAAAAAGGGTTCTTCTATTGTAACAAGCTTGACAGAAGCCTTTTTTGGTGCTATATAGAACTATCTAGAACCATATACAGCACATTCTCCAACAACCTGAGGAACACTTTTGTGATGCGAAGGATGCTTTGGGATCTTTGAGTGTTTGTAGTTCTATATAGAACCATTTTCTTTACTAAAGAACCCTTGAAGAACTAACTTAAACCTGGTGAGGGCCCATTTTCACAGTCAGTGATGTATCTAGAACCTCCAGAAGGACTAGAGTGGCGATTTCTCTCACTAAATCGGTCCCGTTGTGAATTAAAGCGTGATTGGTCGATTCCTCTGTCACTTCTTTATTCTGGTTGCTAATCTATTGCGAAAGGCCTTCAGTCGTGTATTTTATGTTTCCCAGAAACCATTAGGCCTTATTCTGAAGAGCTACAAGGCCCTAAGGGTTCCCCACAGGCTGTTTGTTACTGTGTTTGCCCTAAATGTGAGTGCCAAGACAAATTTCTTGTAAAAGAAAGCACTTTCTGAACTTTGATTGGAACATGTTGGGCGCGGTTAAGAGGAAGCTCGTTTAAAATAGGAGAAAAAGTAACAAAGAAACTGAAGTGTTTTAGAAGAAAAATGTGAGTTCATCTTTGTTTTGAAGGAAATATGATGAATTTACTGATGAAGTCCCATCTTTCAGTCAAAGCCTGTCCTCAGAACTCACCTTCTCCCATCAGATTAGTAAATTAGTACTTTCTCAGAAGCACTAAAACCTGACCATGTGCAGGACGAGTGAGACCGTAATTATTCTAAGTTAATTTAGGAAATGAAAGCGTGTCTGTAAACAAATGGCTCGGTCATCAGACAGGCCTAAATAAGAAAGACGAGAAACACAAGAAGCTCCAAATTTCAGCTCATGCGGTGGATAAAGAGCGTGACCTGATTAAATGGAACGAAGAATATAATCTGTAAGGAGAAACTGAAGAACAGACTCGGTTTATATCACGATACCTACATTTAGAGTCGGTTATTCATTCAGCCTAATGAGAAACTGTAGAACAGACTCAGTTTATACCAAGACAGTTATATTTTCTTGTCCGATGATGTGTTGATTGAAATCACTTGGTAGAAATGTCAAGATCTGACACGTCTGCAGCTGTTGTGGCTGAGTTTTAAAAAAGTTTCAAATGAACTTAAAGAGGCTGTATGTTATACAAAGCAGGTGAAATTTAGTTTCAAGCAACCAAATTTGCATGTATGATATGACAGTCCAGCCTGTGCTCAATAAGGTGAGTGAGAGAGCGAGAGAGAGAGAGAGAGAGAGAGAGTGAGAGAGAGTACCCAGCAGCTCTCTAATGCCTGTGGATCCGGTCATGTGTCCTTTCACTCATCAGTCCGGCGCTGAGCTGGTGATGATAGTGTGGGCTCCACTGACATTTTTTAGGGGGGGTAGGGGCGGGGTTAGAAGGACAGGGACGAATGACCCCCCCAATCCCCCCGCCCCCTCCCTCCAGCTGCCTAATCTGGCTGTGTCCCAGCCGGAGGCGTCCCGAATGTGTTGACAGATTGGACTCTGAGTGCTGAGGTCACTCTCCCACCTGTGCGGGGCTGCTATTTCCTTCCCTATCATCATACCTGACACAGGTATAAACACATACACGCACACACAAACATACTTTCTGCCCACACACACCAACCCACCTCCAAAAGCATTCACAGACCTCTCCTATTCTTGGCAGGACCAGTTGGGGAGTTTTTCGCCAATGCACTGGCTTTAGCAGAGCTCAGTAACGCTGAGATTAATAACTGATCATCATATTGATTATCAATCTACTCAGGCTTTAGCAGAGCTCAGTAATGCTGAGATTAATAACTGATCATTATATTGATTATCAATCTACTCAGGCTTTAGCAGAGCTCAGTAACGCCGAGATTAGTAACTGATCACATTGATTTATCAGTCTACTCAGGCTTTAGCAGAGCTCAGTAACACTGAGATTAATAACTGATCACATTGATTTATCAGTCTACTCAGGCTTTAGCAGAGCTCAGTAACGCTGAGATCAATAACTGATCACATTGATTTATCAGTCTACTCAGGCTTTAGCAGAGCTCAGTAACACTGAGATCAATAACTGATCACATTGATTTATCAGTCTACTCAGGCTTTAGCAGAGCTCAGTAACGCTGAGATTAATAACTGATCATCACATTGATTTATCAGTCTACTCAGGCTTTAGCAGAGCTCAGTAACGCTGAGATTAATAACTGATCACATTGATTTATCAGTCTACTCAGGCTTTAGCAGAGCTCAGTAACGCTGAGATTAATAACTGATCACACTGATTTATCAGTCTACTCAGGCTTTAGCAGAGCTCAGTAACGCTGAGATCAATAACTGATCACATTGATTTATCAGTCTACTCAGGCTTTAGCAGAGCTCAGTAACACTGAGATTAATAACTGATCATCACATTGATTTATCAGTCTACTCAGGCTTTAGCAGAGCTCAGTAACGCTGAGATTAATAATTGATCACATTGATTTATCAGTCTACTCAGGCTTTAGCAGAGCTCAGTAACGCTGAGATTAATAACTGATCACATTGATTTATCAGTCTACTCAGGCTTTAGCAGAGCTCAGTAACACTGAGATCAATAACTGATCACATTGATTTATCAGTCTACTCAGGCTTTAGCAGAGCTCAGTAACACTGAGATTAATAACTGATCATCACATTGATTTATCAGTCTACTCAGGCTTTAGCAGAGCTCAGTAACGCTGAGATTAATAACTGATCATCACATTGATTTATCAGTCTACTCAGGCTTTAGCAGAGCTCAGTAACGCTGAGATTAATAACTGACCACATTGATTTATCAGTCTACTCAGGCTTTAGCAGAGCTCAGTAACGCTGAGATTAATAACTGATCATCACATTGATTTATCAGTCTACTCAGGCTTTAGCAGAGCTCAGTAACGCTGAGATCAATAACTGATCACATTGATTTATCAGTCTACTCAGGCTTTAGCAGAGCTCAGTAACACTGAGATTAATAACTGATCATCACATTGATTTATCAGTCTACTCAGGCTTTAGCAGAGCTCAGTAACGCTGAGATTAATAACTGACCACATTGATTTATCAGTCTACTCAGGCTTTAGCAGAGCTCAGTAACGCTGAGATTAATAACTGATCACATTGATTTATCAGTCTACTCAGGCTTTAGCAGAGCTCAGTAACACTGAGATTAATAACTGATCATCACATTGATTTATCAGTCTACTCAGGCTTTAGCAGAGCTCAGTAACACTGAGATTAATAACTGATCACATTGATTTATCAGTCTACTCAGGCTTTAGCAGAGCTCAGTAACGCTGAGATCAATAACTGATCACATTGATTTATCAGTCTACTCAGGCTTTAGCAGAGCTCAGTAACACTGAGATTAATAACTGATCATCACATTGATTTATCAGTCTACTCAGGCTTTAGCAGAGCTCAGTAACGCTGAGATTAATAACTGATCACATTGATTTATCAGTCTACTCAGGCTTTAGCAGAGCTCAGTAACACTGAGATTAATAACTGATCATCACATTGATTTATCAGTCTACTCAGGCTTTAGCAGAGCTCAGTAACGCTGAGATCAATAACTGATCACATTGATTTATCAGTCTACTCAGGCTTTAGCAGAGCTCAGTAACGCTGAGATTAATAACTGATCACATTGATTTATCAGTCTACTCAGGCTTTAGCAGAGCTCAGTAACGCTGAGATCAATAACTGATCACATTGATTTATCAGTCTACTCAGGCTTTAGCAGAGCTCAGTAACGCTGAGATTAATAACTGATCATCACATCGATTTATCAGTCTACTCAGGCTTTAGCAGAGCTCAGTAACGCTGAGATTAATAACTGATCATCACATCGATTTATCAGTCTACTCAGGCTTTAGCAGAGCTCAGTAACACTGAGATTAATAACCGATCACATTGATTTATCAGTCTACTCAGGCTTTAGCAGAGCTCAGTAACGCTGAGATTAATAACCGATCACATTGATTTATCAGTCTACTCAGGCTTTAGCAGAGCTCAGTAACGCTGAGATTAATAACCGATCACAGCAAGTGGAATCAAACCTACAGCCAAAGCAAAGCTACATTTTCTAACCGCCACTCACAGCAGAACGATTGCAGAGCCGACTGCAGAGCTCCTCAGATGCGCCTGCTGAGATCAGGCCGAAAGTGGCGAGCTGCTACTCTGTGTTAGTTGTATTTGGACTGTAATTGGTTTGAAGTGTGTGATCTACGATCAAGTTGCTTCATTCTCAGCGGTCCCACTTTACAAATGATTTTCTGTTACAGGGTTTTTCTTGCCGTGTATGAAAACACCAGCGTTGTTCTTGGCTCGAGAACTGGACCGCCGCTTGAAAACCCTTATGAACCTGTGACAACGGCCTGGCTGCTTTACAGCCCAGCTCTGCACTCTAGGATGTAGCACAGTTCTACAACTTTGATCATTAAAGTCCTCTCAGAAAGCATGCTAATTGTGCTAGAGTGGTTCCACTCTCGTTTCTTGGAGGGGAACAGACAGCTGTAAACATACTGAGGCCATAAAAGCGCCCCCATCGCTAATGCAATAATAATTGCGTTCTGTTTAACAGGCCTCCCTGACTGCTAGCATGTTGTCCGTGTTTTCCTGCCAGTTTTCTCGCTCCCACGGGATTAGTTTGGTCAACATGCTGAACATGTGCTCGCCGTGTGCACCCAAATGTGTCAGACCTCAACTCAAACCAGGGGCCTATAGATTTAACCCATAGATATGAGATCATGCTGTAATTTTATATGAATCATTTCTGAGTCGTAGCTCATTGAAAAAAAGTGAAGACGTTGTGTGGAAAGTCCAGATTCTAAACTTTCAATCCAGACCACATTAGTGTTTGAAAGTATTTTATCATGATTGGAATTTGATGGAAAGTTACTATAAAGTTCTTTTGTCAGTTTTAATATTGACATTTTTATAAAAATGTATTATAAGCTGTCAGTGTGTCTTTTTTATTGTTCATATCTTGCTGTTATTGTTATCTCTTTTTCCTTTGTCTGTAATGTACACAGTCATATGCAAAAGTTTAGGCACCCCTGGTCAAAGGACATTTTTTGTTGATGTTCTAAGTGAAAATAAGTTATCATGTCCTCTACAGAGACACACTTATGCACATTTTAATATACAATTACTGTTTATTTTGCCGAATTTAACATATTGAGGAAAAATAAAACATAAAATGTGGCATGTGCATAAGTTATATCACATTTCATATTTTAGATTATTATATAATACAATATGTTAAATTTAGCAAATAAATAGAAATTCTGCAAGTTTGTTGACTCACTTTCACATTTGACTGGGGGTGCTCAAACTTTTGCACATAACTATTTGAATATTTTGAACATTTTTATCGTCATCTATTATAATATATAGGAAGTTGTAATAACTCCATTATTTGCCATTTTTGACTTTTTTGCACAATTTGCAATTTGAAAACTCCAGTTACTTTTTGACGATGATTAATGTACAAGCATAAATCCAAAATTACTTAAATGTAATATATCGTCGCTATCCAAAGAAAAACAAGCATTTTGTACATTGTAAATTAATATTAAACACATAAAAACTATGAAAGAACAAGGAACACATATGGAATTATATAGTAAACAAAAAAGTGTTAAACAAACCAGAATATATTTTATACTTTAGATTCTTCAAAGTAGCACCTTTTGTTTTGATGACAGCTTTGCACACTCAGCATTCTCTCAGTCAGCTTCATGAGGTCGTCACCTGTACTGGCTTTAATTAGCAGGTGTGCCTTGTCAAGAGTTAATTTGTGGAACTGCTTGTGTTCTTAACGTGTTTGAGACCATCAGTAGTGTTTGTGGAGGCAGGGTTGGTACACAGTTCTATAATTCTGTGTAGTGTTCCTGCATAGTTGTGATGTCTTCGATATTAATCTACAATGTAGAAAATAATAAAAATAAGGAGAAACCATTGAATGAGAAGCAACTTTCTATTGGTCCACTCACTATGACATTTTCTCACAATATAAAGGGCAGCTGAGTTCAAATGATAAAAATGGAGATATATGCTTTTCTTTGGACAGCAATGGTATACAGGGTGATTCAAAAAGATTCATCCGATTTCAAAGCGCCATATTTGTACAATCATGAGTTGCCTAGGAACCAATCACAATCCAATTGAAAGAGGGGGTCATAGAGTTTCTGACTGTCAGTGGAAGATGGCTCCCTTCAGTCTGAGAGGAGATGAGACCCCTGAGCAGAAAGCGTTCTGCGTTCTCCACTTCAATAAGAGTGAATCCGTCATAACTGTGCAGCGTGATTTTCGTGGGCAGTGAAGCTCCAACATCTCAGAGCGTTCGTCGTTGGTTCCACAACACTGGATGATCTCCGAAATCGCACTGAAAGAGCCGCGAGTGCAGCGACACCCGACATGCTCAATCCAGTATGGGATGAGTTTGACTATGGTGTTGATGTTGTCTGTACAGCTGGAGGAGGTTCAGACTGAGACCTTGTACAATCACATAATAAACTTTATGCTCATTTAAACCATTTACAGTTCACTGCACTGATCTGTAATGATTTATCAGTGAAATAAATCATTTTTAATATGGTGATTTTTTTTGAATCACCCTGTATATTAATAATATATTAAATGTATTATTATTATTATTATTATAATAAATCCGAAGTGCAGACTTGAATCTGCTCATACAGAATGTAAACTGAATGGAAATGTAATCCATAACGTAACTATGCATTTAATTATGTACTCCTATCCTACAGTATAGCCAAACACCAGTAATAGCTGTTGCTTTCTAAGGTTAACCCCTTCTCTCCCTGCCCTCTCTCCGTTCACAACACATGAGAGAAATTTCAGTTAACAGCCGTGGCAACAGTTGGCTAAACCTGCTCCCAAAATGTTTTGCTTTATTTGCAGTCCACGCCTCTTTGCAGCCTTATTGCTTTTCTCCATTGTTGAAAAGGCCAAACGGAACAATGGCCTCTCTCACAGAGGCCTGAATAATGGGCAGTTAAAGCCTGGAAAGTGTGACGTTGACTATGCCAGGCTTTGAGGCTTTGCTGGCCATGCATGTGCTACTTATTAGGGCATTAGAATATCTAAACAAACACTTTCTCGGGGTCTCTACCAATTGAAGAGAATGCCCTTTGGTCTTCAATCCGAAACAAATCACGTGTCAGCTGAGTTATACCATCGTCAAGCCTAATTGTGGTAAATTGTTATTTGTTCAAGACAAGGAGCTCAAATTAATGACTGTTAAGCCAGAAAGGTTGTGTTTTCTCAGTCATTCCTGAAACAACCTGTCACTGAATAGAAGAAATGTGCCGAAAAGGAAATAAAGAAGAACTAGATTTCGACAAATTCAGTAAAGATTCTTTAATTAGTCTATAAATATTTCTTTTTTTTTAATTCAGCATACAAAAATGACAGTATGTACATCCACAGATAAGTGGTTCATGATGTGGCACTGCTTGTAGTATTGCTGTAGCAGCCGCGGTCGCCTGCACGTTGGATAAAAAATGTAAGGTACAACACGTAGAGTCCAAAACGTTCTTGGTGAGGATACAAAGGTAAATGCTGGTATTTTCTCATACTGGTGAACTACTCAGGCTGATACACACAGTTCCACATCCGAGAAGGTCCGTTTGGTCTTTTATTACTGTTCCCAGTCCAATAAATGCTTCTTTCCAAAAAAGTAAAGTACCATCCGAACGCACAAATCCCTCCAAATTCATAACTGGAATTCCCTTGAACACTCTCCAATTCCCTTGTCCAATTCCAGGTCGTTATTAGGAGAGCTCTTCCTCGTCGAAGAAGGTAGAAGGCACCATTACAGAGTATAAGAAAATATAGCTTGCGATATCCAAATACGAAAGCGTATGTATTCTTTGAAAACGCAACAACAACAAACTTTAGGACGGCCTTCGCAACAAAACCTCATTCGTATTTCGTCACACTTATGTCAACCGACGTTTGTTCGTAAAAAAAACGGAAAAGTCCAGTTCATGCAAATCAAAGTCCAGCTTCTGGGTCGGAGTTTTGTTGAGAATATTCATAAAACAAACCAAAAAAAATACCATTTTTCCTCGAAAATATGCAAGCTTAAGACAAATTTAAGCCTTCTCTGTAGTAGCGTAGTGCTTTGGTTATATCTGTGGAAGTCTGGAGTGGGTAAAGCTGGGTAAGGTCTGAAAGTCAGAGATCCAAAAAAAGGACTAGAATTCCTTGTGCAGAAATTCTATATAAAATCTGGATTGAGAGGAAGCGAAATTGCCAAACCCCGGAGCTCCGGCGTACTCTAACTTGCATCAGAACCCGAAGAATCAAAGGGCTAGCTGTAGGTTCTTCTCCAGAATCGGGGCGGTTCAGAAGGAGATCCGAATCATTTGCACACGTATCTCTCCACAGTCCTCTCGCACTTCTTGCAGGTGACGTAGCAGCACCAGTGGTATTTGCAGTGGCAGCGTTCAACCACTTTCTCGGTGTACGGATTGTAGCCTCGGCCGCAGCACATCAGGTCGCAACTGTCGCTGCCGCTGGACGTCTTGTTGCACTGCCTGGAACAGAGACAGAGGAGATAGAGGAGATAAGAGGGGAGGAGAGAAAGAAAGAGTTGTTTAATATTGAAGAAACTAAACTGTGGAGAGTTATTGATGTTTTTAAGCCTTAGAAAGCTGCTGTTATTGCTAGCATGTTCAATTAAACTCAGTTTATTACTATAGCACGTTTTACAAGCTCTAAACGAGCGTTACCAAGAGCGACAGTGGCAAGAACAATTCCCTAAGACCAACACAGCCCATTCTCCTCCAATACACATGGGAAAGCAAGACAATAATACGACACTACACTCTCAGAAATAAAGGTACTAAACTGTCACTGGGGCGGTTCCCCTCTTGTCACTGGGGTGGTTCCTCAAGGCTCCATCTCAGTACCTTTAGTCAGGGAACATAACTGAACCATAATCCACTGAAATGATATGTTCTAAGCTGTACTGACTCCACACACCCCGTCTCGTCTCCAGGCTTTTATTTTACTGTTCTGTTTAAAACATTCAGTTATGAAAAGGTACAAATACGAACTTTTCACCTGGAGAAACTTATTTAAGGTTTACCATCAGACCTTAGAACCACTGCTGTACTTGTAAGGGTACATATCGTCACTGTCCGAAGAAAACCATGTATCTCAATTTTTGGCGATTTTTTGTTCTCTACATAATTTCCACACACCAGTTGTCCTTTACGTTGTGTAAACATTTTATGACGCATGGACCGATAGAAATGCTCTAAAATCACTTGGAACATTTTTTTTTACATTGACTTACATTGAAAGGTAAGTGTTTTTACCCTCTCCTGTAAAGTTACTATTTGGGAGATACCTGTTTCTCATTGGACAGCGACGATATGTATACATATGGATAGACAGATAGATAGATAGATAGATAGATAGTCAGACAGACAGGCAGACAGACAGATAGACAGACACAGATAGACAGATAGATAGATAGACAGGCAGACAGACATATAGATAGACAGACACAGACAGACAGACATACAGACATATAGATAGATAGACAGACAGATAGATACTCTGGAGGCTAGGCAGATTCATTCTAGGACTCATTGTAGCCCAAACCCTCCAACAAAGGGACTAGATGTTGTTTATGTTGTTGTCTGTTACTCTGAGTTATGTGTACATGTTATTTGTGTTGTTTGGTGTCAGGGGCTGTGGGGGGGGGTCACTGTCGAGGTGAAGAGCAGGGCTATTGGTGACCTTCCCCACGGTTTCAGTGTCCTGTATGTGGCCCTTTCTGCCGGTATGTTCAATAAAGGGCACTTCTTGCAGCAGCTCATGGTTACTGCTGTGTTTCTTTTCCGTCAATGATACTATATATATATATATATAATTTCTATTGGTCCAATTATCATGAAGTCTTTACACAATATAAAGGACAGTTGCTGAACTCAAAGTATGCTGAGTAAAGTAAAAAACACAAAAAGTGGAGATACTTGGTTGCTTTTGGAAAGTGACGATATATGTATACATATATGTATACTAATGTAATGTAATGCGTATAATAAAATGTAATTTTATGTAATTCAATGTAAGCATTTCTATTGGTCCACTCATCATGAAATTTTCACACAACGTAAACGACAGTTGCTGTGCTCAGACGATGCAGAAAAATAAGAACTGAGAAAAATGTATGTTATTGTTTTTTGGACAGTGTGGATGTATGTGGACTGTATGAACTTTAACAACGTTTACATACTAAATTTAAAAAAGAAAACATTGGTCTTCCATCATAGAGGCCCATTCACACAAACTGAATGCACAGCGAAATGATAATAACCTCTTAGCTAGTTATTAAAACTCTTAGGCACTTAGAAACCTATACAGAGCTATAAATCTGTCCTTAAAACAAGCTCCAGACACACAAACGTGAACGAACGTGCAAGAGCTTCTCACAGGCCTGAGTATCCAGCACCTCTTCAGTCTGTATGTAAAATCCCAGCTACAGTAAAAGTCTGTCTCGAGCACCCATTAAATCCTCAACACCGAAGCTCCATAAAGTCCATTTAAGAGGCATTTGATTTGTATCCAGGGGAACGTTTCTGCCTGGTATTTCAGTCTAGCGGCTCTGCGTTCATTCGCTAAAGCCCGAGGCATCTAAAGTGAGCGGAGAATAGCCCTGTCATAAATCACACTCCGCCGGCCGCTCTCCGTAAGTGCATTGTTTTATAATTGTGTGGCGTTAATGGCCTGTGTGCTGAGAGAGGGGACGGCTGCTGGGAGCGAGAGCAGGAGGTGAAGAATGTCGTTATTTAAAACCGAGAACGGAGCTATTCCTAAAGTTAAACTGTCTCCCAGGCTCGCCACCGCAGGGAGAGGAGCAGGCGACAGGAGAAACGCGAGTACGAGTGCCGTGAGGGCGGCGAGCCACTGCATTAGCTGGCATTAGTGAGATGCTACACTAGCTGCAATTAGTGCAACCCAGTAGGCCAAATATTGAATAAAAATCATTATGTTCACAGGTTTTGATAGTATTGATGTGCTGGGAATTGATTTCAGCTAAGATTCTGTTTCGCTACATGCAACGTCCAGCTAATATAGCGCCTTGATAATTCCAGCTAATTTAGCATTTTGCAAATTCCAGTCCATGTAGCACATTTAGTATAGAACTTTGCTCATTGTGGCCAGTAGCGTCTTGCTAATTGCAACCAATTTAGCATCTTTTCAATTCTAACTAATGTACCTTGCTGATCCAACCAATGCTAGCATCTCACTAATTCCAACTAACAGAGTGCCTTGCTAACTCTAGCCAATGTAGCATCTTGCTAACTCTAGCTAGTGTAGCATCTTTGGTAATTCCAGCCAAACGTGTCTTGCCAATTCCAGCTAATTTAGCATCGTATTAATTCTAACTGAAGCACTGCCTTGCTGATTCAAGCTAATGCAGCATCTGGCTAATTTCCTGCTAGTGTAGCACCTTGCTAATCCCAGCCAATGCTAATTCCACCTAGTTCAGCATTTTACTAATTCCAGCTCATGGAGTGCCTTGTTAATTTCAGCCAATGTAGCATCTTGCTAATCCCAGCCAAAAGTGTTCTTGCTAATTACAATTAATTTAGCATCTTGCTAATTTTAACTAATGTAGTGCTTTGCTGATTCCAGCTAATGTAGCACCTTGCTAATCGCAGCCAGTGCTAATTGCAGTTAGGGGGCAGTCGTGGGCTGGAGGTTAGGGAACCAGCCTTGTGACCGGAAGGTTGCCGGTTCGATCCCCTCAGCTGGTAGTACATGACTGAAGTGCCCTTGAGAAGGTGTTTCACTGCACGGGCGGGTTAAATGCGGAGGTCTAATTGTGATGTGTTCAGACACAGTTGGCTAAAAGGTTCATTTCATTCATTAAATGGGACTAAGTTTGCTCTCTTTCAGTGTTCTATGTACACACAATATGTTCAAAAGAGCATATTGTGTTATATATTCATCTATTGTAACATAATTGATCATAATAATGATATATATTATCATATTGCCCAGCCCTGCCTCCAGTTTTACAGTTTTTGCACAGAAAAATGGCAAAATCTAAACAGCTTTCTATTTAATGTGTTGAGTTACAGCAAAACGAAAAAGAAAACACAGGAATCTGTATTAAAAACGAAATCTAAGTGTCCTTAATCGTTTGCCGTGCGGTGCAGACGAACCCTTCTGAATCAGTTTCACACTCTGCAGCCGTAAAACCACACGTCAAATTCGACTCTAAAGTGGAAAGACATCTTTTAACAGCCCTCCTGCTTCCTGTGGAGACCACAGCACTCGTTTCAGCAGAAATACAGATCATCGCTGAGCCGCAGGGAGATGTTTCAGACTCCACTTTAAATACGTTCCTTATATTGAGGAGGATGTTCGGCCGGGCCCCAGCGAGGCTCGCACTGAGGAGCTGAGGAGGAGATGAGATGTGCTTTCCTCCAGCCTCTCAGTCACTCAGGTCGAGTTGTAAGTCAAATTCTGTCTGTTTAAATATCAGCTAATAATTTTAGTACCTCCTTCTAAGGGAAATTCCACCATTTTTTTAAAAATTACTGGTGAAACAGAGTCGTTCAGAGTGGTTTGGTGTGAAACGCTCCATTCTAGATAAACTTACCGATTCAGAACTGTTCACAGTGGTGGTGATAGGAACCAGACATCCACCTCTAAAAGCTCCCTCACAGAAAGTTCCTACATGAAATGGTTATGAATTCACTGCCTGATGACTGAGACACTGTTTTATGATAGTTTTGAGAAGATTTTGGCCTTAGACTCCAGTCATGGTGGCGGGATACATAATTATGCAGGGTGTTGTGAGGCAAAATAGTCCCCAAAGAAAACTTATTCACTATTTTCCATCATCAACATTCCATATAAACTCAGAAGACTCGTGTAGGTTCACTGGAGGTTTTAGATAGTAAATAAAATGTCTATATCTGTGTCGTAGTCATGGCGACGCCTGGTTCCTATCACCACCACTGTAAAGACATCTGAACCATTTCACACCAAACCACTCTGAATCACTCTGATTACATCTCACACACTGAGTTATGCAGGAAATTTAAAATGGGTGGAATTCTCCTTTGGCCTAAAATGTATTTTTAAAGTCCTATGACTATGCCTCCAGCCCCCTGAGACCCCCACAGAGACGGCCGTACTGTCACACATGGCACCGTCGACACTGCTGAATGATTAAGAGAGGCCAGTTTGTCTTGTGACTGAGAGGGAAGCGCTAAATATACGAGCCGTCAGGATCTCTATCTGCGCTGAGTGCACACGACACACTGCACGACTTCAGCTTATCAGGGAGACTAAAAGAGGCAAATTAATGGACTAATATGGGAAGATCTACACTCCACAGCAGGGAGGCGCATTTTTGCTATTCGTATATATTCTCGCATGTTTTTACATGAAAAGTGTTTAAAAATCATAATGAGAGAACTTTTATTTTAGCAGCTGGAGGTGCTTCACTGTTTTACTGCTACTCAATATGGAGAAATAATGACTTATTTTCTCAAAACAGTAACATATTCTCCATTTTATAATATCTGTATTTCAGTCAATATTTCAGTATACCGAGTCTCAAAAATCAGTCAGTATTTTGACATAAATAGCCTCTATTTTGACATAATAAGACATTATTTTGACATAATTCGTCATTAGTTCTTATTTCCCACCATGGACGAAATTAAAAGAAAGCCGCATAAACTCTTCTGCAGTACCACTTGGGCCTGATCGGGTCGGGTCTCAAAATTGGTGGGTGTTGTGGGGGGGGTTTGGGGTTCAGGCATTCATTCGGGCCTGTGCAGACCTCTACACTACATCTAAACCTCAGACTTTATACGACCCTCATCTGGCAGAGCAAAGCAGGTATTATTATTATTATTGTTTATTTATTGTTAGCTTTAATCTCAGCCAGTCGTTTCCTCTGAGAGCTGAAATCAGCTGAGAGCTTCTACACTCCCTGAATAACAACATTACTGAGATAACAGGAGAGAGAGAGGGGGAGGAGGAGAAGGAGAAAGAGAGAGGAGAAGAAAGAAAGGAAGGGAGGGAGAGAGAGAGAGAAAGAAAGAAAGAAAGAAAGAAAGAAAAAGAGAGATTAATGCTAAAGAGCAGAAACAGAGAGCTGGACGTGCAGTAAAATAAACAGGTCGTGTTATGTGAGACATTTCCGCCGCATTTGGTGACAGTAAATATCTGTGATTTCAGAAGAATGCAGAGAGTTCAGAGAGTGTGCAGAGTGTGCAGAGAGTTCAGAGAGTGTGCAGAGTGTGCAGAGAGTTCAGAGAGTGTACAGAGTGTGCAGAGAGTTCAGAGTGTGCAGAGAGTTCAGAGAGTGTGCAGAGTGTGTACAGATTGTGCAGAGAGTTCAGAGAGTGTGCAGAGTGTGTACAGATTGTGCAGAGAGTTCAGAGAGGGTGCAGAGTGTGTAAAGTGTGCAGAGTGTGTACAGAGTGTGCAGAGTGTGTAGAGTGTGCAGAGTGTGCAGAGTGTGTAGTGTGCAGAGTGTGTACAGTGTGCAGAGTGTGCAGTGTGTACAGTGTGCAGTGTGTAGTGTGCAGAGTGTGTACAGTGTGCAGAGTGTGTACAGTGTGCAGAGTGTGCAGAGTGTGTACAGAGTGTGCAGAGTTCAGAGAGTGTTCAGAGTGTGTACAGAGTGTGCAGAGTGTGCAGAGTATACAATGTGTGCAGAATGACTTTCTAAAATGTTCTAAAACTTTGTCGTTTATTTCAAGGTTTAAATAAAAAATACCAGATTTTAATGTACTCTCAGACGTCTGAACCCCACTGTGTGTGTATACGGGTCATTCTACATTCTAATGTCTATTTTTGTGTCCCTGGCGTTTACAGATATATTAAAAACATGTTAGGGTTACAATTAATTTATATTTTAAAATAAAACAATCATTTATTTTAATTACACCTTCTTGAGCCTCAATTTAGCAATACTGGTTTTTAAATCAATCATATAGAATTCCAGGCACCACAGAAGAGCTCGTCCTCACAGTCATGTGTGAAGGCTGAGGCCATATTTTGAGGTAGAAAACATGTTTTTCTGCCATTTGAACTGCAATAATCTAAACATGACTATGAAATATATGATTTAAATGACATAAAGAAAACAAATGCCAAATAAATATTATAAAATATTCTGCTGTTATCTGAAAGGTGACGATGAGTTACTGCACTAAAACATCTGCATTTTGATCATGTTACTGCATGTGTGACCCTACAGAAATAAATGTTACATGTTTCTGTAATGCTGATCCAGATTTAGTCCTGATTTACACATTCATACAGGTTTATGTATCAGCATCAACAGACTGATTAAACATTTTGAAAAGCCATATATTCACAAACAGGCAGAGTACTGGTGACTTCAAACCACAGAGCCCTAAAACCGTAACCAGTAGTCAGTCAGTAAATCAGTCTGGTCTGTTCTGAGCTGTTCAGACTTGTAGCGCCGAGCCGTAAACAGGTAATCAGGTAATCAGGGCTGTAAATCTCTGACCTCCATTCCATTCACTTACAGTTACTGAAGAAATGATTAGATTATTTGGATTTGATTAAGAATTTCACTTATTTTTGTAAATTTCTGTGTAATTAAATGATTAGCATGTGAACAAAGTTCATTCAGAGTGGTTTGGTGTGAATCACTCCGTTCTAGAGAAACTTACAGAGTCAGAATTGTTCACAGTGGTGGTGATAGGAACCAGACGTCCACCTCTAAAAGCTCCCTCACAGAAAGTTACTACATGGAATGATTGTGAATATGAAATCATGCTTTTGCTATAGTTTTTGGAAGATTTTGGCTTTTAATCCATTCATGGTGGAGGGATACATAATACGCAGGGTGTTGTGAGGCAAAATAGTCCCCAAAGAAAACTTATTATTTCAGATTTTCCACTATTTTCCATCATCAACATTCCATATAAACTCAGAAGACTCGTGTCGGTTCACTGGTGGTTCTGGATAGTAAATAAAATGTCTATATTTGTGTTGTAGTCATGGCGACCCCTGGTTCCTATCACCACCACTGTAAAGACATCTGAACCATTTCACACCAAACCACTCTGAACCACTCACACACTGAGTTATGGAGGAATTTTTTTAAAAATCGGTGGACCTTCCCTGTAAGGTGCACCTATTGCTGACAAGCATTCACACAGCTTGTATAACTTCCACAGAAAAGCACTGACCAATTGAATGGGACGCTCTGAGGACAAACCCCCTATTAAGACCCTTCATTTCAGAATGATGTTGTCTCCCAGTGCCCCTCGGTGTCTCAGTACCCACCTCTCCTGAGTGCCAACCGAGCCCAGTTTTTCGTTCTTTGTGCAGAAGTCAGGTGAGCTCTGCAGGTAAACCAGCTCGTTCTCACGCACCGGACGGATGTCGATGTCTTTGGGCACAAGCTGTTTGCGCGTGCCCATCGGCCGGTGGACCACCTTGGTGGCCGACAGGTACTTGGCCTTCAGGTCCATGGCGATTTCCTTCAGGTCCTGTAGCCCTCTCCAACAGGTGCGAATGGAGCAGGAGCCCGAGACACCGTGACACTTACACTTCATCACCAGCGCGTCTTTCAGCACCTGAGGAGAGAGAGAGGAAGGGTTTAGTACAGAAACTGAAACCAGTGTAGGTGAGTCTCAGTGCAGAAGATTAGACTTCATCTTTGTTACAGGTGAGTGTGGCGACTACTATAATAGGTGACATCAGCAGTAATTCTGATACAGGTGAGTTTTAGTGTAACAAGTGAGGTTTAGTGTAACAGCTGAGCTTTAGTATAACAGGTGAGCTTTAGTGTAACAGGTGAGCTTTAGTGTAACAGATGAGCTTTAGTGTAACAGGTGAGCTTTAGTGTAACAGCTGAGCTTTAGTGTAACAGATGAGCTTTAGTGTAACAGGTATGGTTTAGTGTAAGAGACGAGGTTTCATGTAACAAGTGAGGTTTAGTGTAGCAGGTGAGGTTTGGTGTCACAGGTGAGCTTTAGTGTAACAGATGAGCTTTGGCATGACGGAGGTGAGGTTTAGAACTGAGATGTAGTGTAACAGGTGAGGTTTAGCGTAACAGGTGAGGTTCACTTTAACAGGTGAGGTTTAGATCACCAGTTGAGGTTCTTTGTAACAGGTGAGGTTTAGATCACCAGGTGAGGTTCATTGTAACAGGTGAGGTTTAGTGTAACAGCTGAGGTTTAGTGTAACAAATGAACTTTTACATAACAGGTGAGCTTTAGTATAACAGGTGAGCTTTAGTGTAACAGGTGAGCTTTAGTATAACAGGTGAGCTTTAGTGTAACAGGTGAGCTTTAGTGTAACATATGAGCTTTAGTATAACAGGTGAGCTTTAGTATAACAGGTGAGCTTTAGTATAACAGGTGAGCTTTAGTATAACAGGTGAGCTTTATTACCTGCCGCCCCACTTCGCTGTTGTGCAGGTGCATCAGTTTGTTGGCGTGTGAGCCGGGCTTCTTCTTCATCTTCATCGGCGCGTCTGAGAACTTTGAGCCCATGAGGAGGCCGTAGTGCAGGTTATCCGCGCAGCCGCCCCACCTGTACCCCGGCTCAGGTATCTCACCTGGGATTGGGCCACACGTGCACAGCCTCAGGTCTCCGGTCGTACATGCCCGCGCTATGGTGTGACTGATAGCGGCCGCAGAGAGAGCGTAAACAAACGCAGACTCCCTCGTCCCTGAGAGAGAGACAGAGAGAGAGAAGGAGAGAGAGAGAGAGAGAGAGAGAGAGAGAGAGAGAGAGAGAGAGAGAATGAGAATGACTGTGTGTTCCGTCTTAGAGTGTCGCTCAGCCAATCAGATTTTAGAACCAGAACTATATGTCCATTTTTGTGATGTCACACATTTACCAATGCATTTACATAGACCCACCTATTCAACCTACAGCAGTTAAGCCCCGCCCACTCGCACTAAAGTTATAAGGAGTGATAAGCAGTCCAGGCTGAAACACTCTTTAGAACTTCAGTGGGAATGGGTGGGGCTAACCAGGCGACTGCTTTCTGAATGAGGCGCAGCCAATCAGAACAGAACATATTTGCATATCAGTTTTAAAGGCGCAGAGTATGTTTAACTCTAAAAGATAAAGACACGGTGGAAAGTGATCATGTAACGAATAGATTATGACATACAACCATACAAATATCATAACAAAATAAATAAAATACACAAAAAACAGGGAAACTCAGACAAATGGAAACAGACTAGCAGAGACTGTCAGTCTCTTCCAGAGAGAACAAGCTTCAAACGGCTTCAGCTAAATCCAGCATGACTAACACTTAGGTCACGCTGGTATAAAAGCCCTCAGCGCTGGACGCCACACAGTCCAGTTAACTCTGTAGGTGTTCGTTTAATTGGTGATTTTGCTGCGCAGCTTAACGTCCCAGTGTATTCATAACCTTAATTGTGAGGCGACGCATACGTAATGAAACCACAAACGAACAAAAAAATGCTTGATTTTATGGCTGTAGGTGCCTTGCAAAAGTTTATCCTGCCATTAAATTACATTCAACTAAATAACTACTAACTTACTAACCCTAAATTCAAAAGAATACATTGGCATTTTTCAGCCTCTACACTGCAAAAAATGGTATCTTGTCAAGTAAATTATCTTATACTCAATAAGTCTAATATTTCTCCTGTTAAGATTATTGTTTATTAAGCTTAATATAAGATTATCTAGCTTATTTCTTGACATTTTTTACTTGTTTTAGGTAATTCTGAGTGAAAGTATCTCACTATATTGGCAGATAAGTTTGCTTGTTTTAAGAAATGAGCTTTAAACCAGCAAACTTATCTGCCACTATAGTGAGATACTTTCACTTAATAAAATTACCTGAAACAAGTAAATAATCTTATAATAAGTGTACAACCATCTCAAAATGGGAAATATTACATGTAGCGACTATATTTAAGATCATTTCACTTGACATGATGCTATTTTTGTAGTGTATCAGCTGCATTTGTAGCATATCGCTGCTGTTGGAACAAAACCTTGTATCTCCAAAATGGTAACTTTACAGGAGAAGGAGAAAACATACTTTACTCTTAATGTAAGTCAATGGAACCAGATGTCTTTCCAAGTCATTTTGGGTCATTTCTTTTGGTCCATTCATCATCAAATTTACATACAATGTAAAGAGAAACAGGCCTTTTCAAATTATGTCAAAAACTGAAAAACGTCAAAAATGGAGATACGAGGTTTTGTTCGGACAGCAGTGATACATTTGAGAGCAGACTCAAAATGCACTTATAATGGAGGTCAATGGGCGGTTGCTGAGACACCGTCCCATTGGCTTCCATTATGGTCATGTTTTGAGTCTGTGCAGGAAAACACTAACTATTGCTTTATCAGATGTAAACATGCCCACTGGCATTTTCCTCCGACAGCAGGAAAATCTCTACAGAAAGATTTTAGAGTTTAAAGACGACTAAACCCCCTTCTGATGATGCAGCTTGAAGGTGGAAGGAACTTTACAGGGCAATGTATGCTGGGTATTGTACACACTTTAAGAAGGTGGTTCTTCAAGGGTTCTTTAGTAAAGAAAATGGTTCTATATAGGACCATGAACACTCAAAGAACCTTTTGCATGATTCTCTGTATCGTGAAAGCGTTCTTCAGATTGATGGAGAATGTGCTGTAAGTTGTTCTATATAGCACCAAAATGGTTCCTCTATTGTAACAAGCTTGACATGGTAACGAAAGAAGAACCCTTTTTGGTGCTATTTAGGACCCTTTTCAAAAAAGTTCTATATAGAACCATACACAACAGATTCTCCATCAATCTGAAGAGTGATTTCACAATGCAAAGAACCGTTTGGGTTCTTTGAGTGTTAATGGCTCTATATGAAACCATTTTCTTTACTAAAGAACCCTTAAAGAGCCATCTTTTAAAAGCGAGTAGTGAAAGAACGATGAAGGTTGAAATGCATATTAAACCATGAGATGCGGCTGAGGGACGCAATTTGCGCAGAATATTACTAAATGTGACAACATGTTAAAGTTTTTCAGTTTTAGGTTGGACTGCCCCTTTAACACTGCTGATAATCGACTGAATTGACCCAGAGAGTTTATTATCAATGTGAAGCATTTACAGATAGTCAGTGGTCCTTTAGGGGTTCTTTAGTCAAGATAATGGTTCTACATGGAACCATGAACACTCAAAGAACCCTATGGGTGTGTGAATGGTCCTCTGCATGGTGAAATGGCTCTTCAGATTGATGGAGAATGTGTTGTAGATGGCTCTATACAGCACCAAAAAGGGTTCTATTGTTACAAGCTTGACATCATAACAACAGCAGAACCATTGTTGGTGCTGTATTTTCAAAAATATACCATATACAACACATTCACCTTCAATCTGAGGAGCCATTTTTCCATGCAGAGAACATGCAAATGGTTCTATATAGGACTCATGATTTGAAATCGAACCATTGCCTTTACTAAAGAACCCTCGAAGAACCACCTTTTTTAAGAGTGTATACGAGGGATCGGTGCCTAGAAGTTGGAGTTTGTTTACAGATTTCTACAAAAAGAAAAACACTTTACTGTAGGGTACAGTTCATAAAGCTACATAAGCTTGTCACGATAACTGACATAGACCTACATAACTGTTTATAAATGCTTATTCCATTAGACGTCATCCACTATAAAGGTTACATTTGCCAATTTTGATCAGTTAGCTAAAGTAGCCTTTATGACAGATGATGTCTATTGGAATAAGCATTTATAAACATTTATGTAAAGTTATGTCAGCTGTCACGATAATCTTATGTAGGTGTCATGTAGCCTTATGAACTGTATCCTACAGTAAAGTGTTACCAAAAATCCTTTATTTTTGATATTTTCTTGTCACTGAAACCTAATAAGCCTTTTATGACAACTGACATAAACCTGAATTCAGTCATACGCCAAAAGTTTGAACATGTCCAAATTACACGTTTTGCTGACTATTATATATTTTCTATAATACACTTATAATACATTTATTACTATTCAAATGTGCTACCATAATTACACAATTAATTAGCACAGTGAATTTCAGTCACACTCGCGACACCAGTTACGTAAGCCTTTCATGACAACTGACATAAACCTACATTATCACTGATAAAGGTTTATTCCTTTATTTATTTTTTATACTTTATACTAATTCTACATCAGCGGGCGACGCTTGTTGAAATAGGCCTTTATAAATGCTTACAAAAGTTCAAAAAGTGGTCAAATTCTATGTTTTTGTTGATTTTCTCAGTAAAAAATAAGTTAGCATATTTAAATATGGCATTTATTTGCAAATTTTTGTGCGCAATTTATTTTCTATTTAACATACAGGAAAAAATTAAAACTTGAAACATAAAATCTGTTTTTACTTTTAAACAGACCACATTTTTGGTTTATTTTTTCCCCCAATATGTTAAATTTCAGCAAATAAACAGTACTTGTGCATTAAAATGTGAAGTATGGTCCCTGTAGAGGATGTTAACGTCATTTTTTACTGAAAAAACATCAACAAAAAAATAGAATTTGACCACTTTTTGAACTTTTGCATACGACTGTAAACACGTAAAAAGGCTTATTTTAACAAGCGTCACTTGATGATGTGAAATTACATCAAAGTATAAATATATAAAAGAATAAGCCTTTATAAACCTTTATTTGCATTGTCAGTTGCCACAAAAGGCTTATGTGGCCTTACGAACACTGCCCTTCAGTAAAGTGTTCCTGAAATTCAGTGTAATTAATTGTGTAATTATGTTATCACATTTGAATGGTAATACATATTAAATGGGTTAAATGGCTCAGAACTACAGAAGCGCAGATCAGCTTCCACTCCTGACCGTCTATCTGAACCATCGCTGGGCAGAATGGGTTCTATTGTTACGGAAAACAAGGATGCTTCACACTCCTCATCAAACGCGCTCTTTTTTCAGATACAGATGAGAAGATGAAGCCTTTTATCCTGAAATGAAGAGCAAACAGGACGACAGACTTCTGGTCAGAGAAGAAAGAGTTTAAAGGCCGTCGTGGGCAGCCATTAAAACTGCTGCCCTTCCTCGTAAACTTCGACCTCAGGCAATTAAACAGGTCCCTCTGACCCACTGAAAGCTGAATGGAGTCCACAGTGCAGTGGGAGAAAACGTGGGTGGTCACTTTAACGCCTTTAGAACGGCCGCCAATGGACGCGAACCATTTAGCTCCTCAAACGACGGGATTATTACTCTGTTATTAACTGTGATGGGTGCTGACCAGCTCAGTATACTAGGCTACTCAGTTACTCAGTTACACATCATCGCTGTCATATCAAAACCTCGTTCATGTTTCATTTTTGTGCACTATTTAAAAACATGAGCTGGTCTCAACATTGTGTGAGCGTTTCAGGATCAGTGAAACCCACAAAAATGATCAGTGGAACCATCAAAAATGGCCCTAAATTTACATTTCTGCTTTTATTATGACAGTGACAGTAAACTTGGGGCCCAAATCATGCAAAACCTAATTATTCTCAATATTTTTAAAAAGATAAATGAGTTTTATGCAGTATGTAAACATTCCAAAGTGTACACTCCTAAAAAAGATGGTTCTTCAAGGGTTCTTTAGCAAAGAAAACGGTTATATATAGAACCATGAGCACTCAAAATACCTTTCGCATGGTTAATTGGTTCTTTGCATTGTGAAATCACTCTTCAGATTGATGGAGAATCTGTTGTATATGGTTCTGAATAGAACCTTTTTGAAAAGGGTTCTATATAGCACCAAAAAGTGTTCTTGTTAAGATGTTGAGCTTGAACCTTCTTTGGTGCTTTCTGCAATTTTAACTACAATAATCTATACATGACTATTGAATATATACATTAAATGATATAAAGAAAACAAATGGCAAATAAATATTATAAAACATATAATGAAAGTTGTCCCCAGGAGTCGTGTCACTGGTGTTACTGTGTGACAAAAAATCTCTTATTTTGAAATAAAAGTCACACTGATGACATCACTCGACTTCCTTTTACCTGTTTTCTGAGGATCTATGAAGAAAAGCTCATGGTGAGTCCACTGTGTCTTTCAGTTATCAGAGATTTTCTCATTTAGCTCATGATTTCATATGAAGCTTTTAGCTGAAGTCACTGGTGTGACCCACTTTATTCTGAGGTAACTGTGAAAAAACAATATAAATGGATTAAATTCCATATTTTAGTGGATATTCCATGATTGACGACATGTGGTTTGATGCTCTGCAGCAGTTATTTAGTAAAATGTGTTTTTCATTAAAATGTCTCTGGTGTTCCTTTATTATGTGGAACACCAACGAGGATCAGTAACACCAGTGACTCCTATGGAGAGACAGAAAAGTGGACGTTTCTGTAGAATGACCCATATAGTGTTTCTATAGCCCCTCTCACTGCTGAGATCATCCATTTTAACCATGTTTGTTGCTTCCAAAGACACTTTAGCGCAGATCTGTACACAATTCACAACCACAGCTGCAGCTAAAACCAGCATCTCATCCTATAAAACGTGTTTTGAGCTCCATCAGTTTCGCAGTGCGTGCTTGTCTGGCTCACCTCTCTCCAGGTCAGGGAGGTATTTCGGAGCCTCGATGGAGGAGCAGTTCCAGCGCATATCCGCGAAGGTTTTCTGGCACGTCTTCTTGACCTCGCGCGCCGCCTGGACGAAGGTCTGCATCAGCTCCAGATTAGTGCGGCACAGCTGGGCCTGAGAGGACACCAGGCCGGGCAGCGTCTTACACTGCTGCGTCTTATTGATGTGCTGAGTCGACGAGGATAAAGCCCTGGAGCAGAGAGACGAGCCAGAAATCAACCTCAACATTATTAGGAACAAATAATCAGGCCAAAATAACAGAAACACAGAAACAAAGCTTTGGACATTGTGTAGATTAAAGAGTGTTAAAGGGGAATTCAAACATTTTTTTTTCAAAATTCCTGCAAAGCTGACTGTGTGAGATGCAAACAGAGAGATTCAGAGTGGTTTGCTGTGAAATGGTTCAGATGTCTTTACAGTGGTGGTGATAGGAACACAAACTCAGCGGTGGCGATGTGGAATGTTGATGATGGAAAATAGTGGAAAATCTGAAATAATAAGTTTTCTTTGGGGACTATTTTGCCTCACAGCGCCCTGCATATTATGTATCCCTTCACTATGAATGGATTTTAAGGCCAAATCCTCTCAAAACTATCATATCAGACATCAGGCAGTGAATTCATAACCATTTCATGCAGTAACTTTCTGTGAGGGAGCTTTTAGAGGTGGACGTCTGGTTCCTATCACCACCACTGTGAACAGTTCTGACAGTGGAATCAGTGGAATTCCCCTTTAATGGATAATTTAGACCAAACTAAACACTTAAACAGCTTCAAAATGACCAGCAACACAAGTAAGCCTTTTACCCCTTAAAGGGGAATTCCACCAATTTATAAAAATTTCATCATGACACTGTCAATGTTTGAAAGTCGAATGCTGTGCAATTATGGATTTCTTTGGGTGAAATTAAATACTTTATCAGCTTTACAACAACTGGCAAACGGCACAAACGTTTTAACCTCTTATACAGCACAATTTTCATTCTGTCATTAAGGTTTAATTACTCTTTAATTGTTAAAATAAATGAATTTGTATGAGCTGCATGATTGTACAAATACAGGTTCATGCAGCCATGCTATCAGGTTTTACATCACTGTTCCAAAACCTTGTAGGCCCATTTTTTAAATCATTTTTCATTATTTTATTTTTTATTTTATTATGATTCACCAACATTTCAAGACAGTTAGACCAATGGGAATGGCCCAAAAGTATTTGGGCCAAAATTATTTGTTATAATAACTTCCATTAAAAGTAAAAAAAAAAAGTCACCAATATAGTTTCTGTTTTGTGAATATGACAGCGAATCATTCATGCCATTGAAAGTGAACGGAGATTCTCCTCTTTAGCTGTGAGAGCAGAAAATTAGGCAGTTTTAACACTGATTGTCAGTAATAATGCAGTTCGCATGTGCATAATGTGCATAATTGCTTATATGCATGAAAACATGCATACAAAGTTTGAACATTGCCATGCAATTGCGATTTGTTGATTAAGTTAACATCCTCTACAGGAAATAAACCTAAATATGCTAATTTAAGTGCAAAATTTCTAATTATTTACTGAGTTTAACATATTGCGAAAAAAATAAAACATGAAATATGTAAAATGTGCAATCACTTTTGCACAGGCCACATTTTATCTTTAATCTTTTTCCACAATATGTCCAGTTCAGCAAATAAACAGTAACTGTGCGTTAAAATGTGCAGTAAAGGACATATTTTCACCTAAAAAAATTCATCAAAATCACAATTAATAAGTCATTTGACCCAGGGTGCCCAAACTTTTGAATATAAATATATGTATTAATATGCTTATACAGCAGATTGATACTGAAACTACACAGACAGATAATAAACTGAGCTGCTGAGTAGAAGGAATGTAGAAATGAAAGCAATAAAAATGGAAAGTTCTAATTAGCAGCTCTTAAAGATGCAGTGGAGCTGAATTGATATTCCATATGGTCCAAAAAAAAATCCATATATTGCAAAAAAAATCCACATCTGTGGCCGCAGCGAAAACGCAGACAACATTTCATCATGTAAAATATGTTTTCTCTGAACGCTGGCCAAAGGTAATTTACTAGTAAAACTATTCTTGCATGTCTGACCCAGAGCCGAACGGCGAGAGACGCTTTTTAATGCGGCACAAACGAACGCAAGCGAACACTGAAGCCATCTCGGGGAACGATCTGTCAGGATTAGATATAAACGGAGGAAGAAGGGATTCTGGCATCATTTAGCAGCCATCTCTGGCACCCTGTGGAAGGAAAAAAGGAACAAATACTGATCGCCAGTGGAAAGAAAGACTCGCTGGCCAGCACATTTGGCCGGAGTTGAAACGGCGGCGACCGCAGAGTGGCGAAAACGTGAGTCAGAGAACGCCAACGGCTTCATTCGTCAACACATGGAGCGCAGAGAAATGCAGAGGAGCTCAAACTGGTGGACGTGTTCGGGACGCAGCTCTGAACACACGTAAACAGCACAGAAGTCAAAAGCACAAAGTCATGTTGTAGTTTTGTTCGAATTGTTTCTGACTGAAACAAGCAGAGAAACTGTGTGGAAAGTGCAGATTCTACACTTTTAGTCCAGAACACATCTGCGTTTGTGAGTTTCAGAGGAGATATTTTATTATGATTTGAATTTGACAGTATGTATTTGCTTGTTTGGCACAAAGAAACACCAAGTTTTATCATTTTTTATCATTTTTTGGTGCCAAAACAAACAGAAGAACAGCAGTACAGACTCTAACTCGTCCACACAGAATGAAAAACGAATGTTAATGTCAGTCTTGATGTACTAAGTATGTAATTAATTAGATAAACCCATAATTACCCAAAATTAAATGGTTAAATGACTCTAAAGGGACCCTGTTTTGAGCATTGTTTAGAACAAAGAAACTAGCAAAACGTACATGACGCAGCTGTTTTTGAACCATATAAACAGTCTAAATTGTTCTTCATGTATTAAGTATATAATTAACTATATAAATCCATAATTACATGTAAATTAAATGGTTAAATGACTCTAAAGTGGATACAGAGACAAACCGTGTTGATCCTATTTTTGGTATATTCTTAAAACAAACAAACAAACAAACATAAACTGGTGGACGGACATACAACGTGCCTGTTTTTGAAACCAAATAAACAACAAAAACACTTTCAATTTCACTCTAAAAGTGGTACAGGCGCGGGTGAAGTGCAGTATTGACCTTGATCTGTGGTTTTGAGTACTTTATTAAGGCACTGCAAAACAAACAAACAAACAAACAAACAAGCTAATGGCCACACGTGGAGCATGGCTGTTTTTAACCACAAAATAAGCTTTAAATTTAATCTCAAAGCAGATAAACTGCAATGTATGTGGTTGGACAATGTCTACAGCCATTAAGCAACCATGCAAACAAACAAACAAACAAGTGGACACACTGTGTGGAATGTAACTGTTTTAAATCACTAAGAAAACTTTAAATTTGACACTAAAAGTGACCTAAAAGGTTAAAAACTGCCCTTAAAGTCTGTGTGACCCTGTTTTCAGTACTGTTTTGAACAAACAAAGAAAGTAGTGAACATTCATGAGACGAAACTGTTTTTGAACCATCTAAACAGCAAAGCAACGTTAGATTTATCCCTTCAAGCTGGTAAACTGAACGGCCTGCCTTGCTTTCTGGCGGCATTTTAGAACAAACAAACAAACTAATAAATAACAAGCAGTAAAAACTCAAAAGCTGCCGCTAAAAGTGGCTGTTAAAGGGCAGATAAACTGAATTGTCTATTGTTGACCCAGTTTTGGGCTTTTCCGCTCGTTCACAAACACATGCGGCAGCGTTCGTGAGAACCCGCGAGTGCCTCTTGCACCTCAGCCTGTTTCGGATTAGGGACGAGGGGCCGCTGCTCTCTGCCCCATGATAAGCTGTGACCCTGCGCACCCCTCCGTTACCCGCCACTCGCAGGTGTTTATGGCAGCATGTGTTTTGTATTGTGCCCTGAGCGTTACAGTGGCTGTGCGAGCCCTCCAGCTTTTCCAGGTTATCTGGTTTAATGTTCGGCGTATCAGACTCATCTACAAATCCAAGTCAACACTTCCATTTCAGAATGAGCCACAGAACAAATATGAACACATTTTGCCCAAATAACACATTTAAAGCAGCTACTCTGTTAGAAATAAAGGTTCTGTACATTTCTCATTCATCAAGGTACAAACAATGTAAATGTTCCCTCAAAGCTCCAACAGTGGTTCTAAGGTCTGATTGTGACCCTTAAATAAGTTTTTTCCAGGTGAAAAGTTTGTATTTGTTTCTTTTCATAACCGAATGATTTAAACAGAACAGTAAAATAAAAGCCTGGAGACGAGACGGGGTGTGTGGAGTCAGTACAGCTTAGAACATATCATTTCAGTGGATTATGGTTCAGTTATGTTCCCTGACTAAAGGTACTGAGATGGAGCCTTAAGGGTTCCACCCCAGTGACAAGAGGGGCACTGACCCAGAGACAGTTTAGAACCTTTATTTCTGAGAGTGCAGAACTCAACAGCTGAACCATCTACACTGAGGACGAAGACGTGACAATTTCAGCGTACGTTTATTTTTTTCTGCTTTTTAAAAGCAGCACCATATGTGGCAGCTGAGGGGGCGGGAGAGGTTTAGAGGGGCGGACGGAGATGGTAAATTCTAATTAAACTCAAATAAATACTAAATGACAAAAACAACTGCTGAGATTCAGAAAACAATCCTTCACTTCACTTATTTTACTATGAAATTTAAAGTACTGAAGCTCAGCACTGAATTTTCCAAAAAGCAAAACTTCAACAACATTTAAAAGAAGTGAAATAACACATTTCCATCAGTGGATACGGCACTGGGGCCGTGCTCGTAAACTAAGGCTGAACGATATGGACAAAACACCATATTGCGATTATATTGCTACATTTTGTGATTGTGATACACCCTGCAATATCAAAAAATCAGGAAATTCCAAGGCACTATCTTTTTTAAAACAATTAAAAACCAACTAAAAGCCCGCTGCTGTCATTTTATCGTCACATTAAACCTTTAAGAACTCAGTCAGCAACAAGCCTTTATCAGGGAGTCAGGAAAAAAAGACATATATTAAAAAATGTTGATGTGAAATTTCTGCATTATTTTGATCAAACTCATTTACTTTTGATAGATTCTTCTACTGTATCACATCAAACAATACACTGTGTTAATTAGAGAGCTTATTTGCATACTGCGTATCGCAAAAGCCAGTACTGCGATAACAGTAAACAAACATACACTGTACAGCCCTACTGTACTGTACAGCTCAATTTCTTTGAAGGCTCATTTACATATTTCAGCCTACCTGAACTGCAGGCCAATACTGTGATAATGATTAACCAGCAATATACTGTACAGCCCAACAAATGTACTAATCAGACAGCTCATTTGCATATTGCAAGCTCAGTGTGGCAAAAGCCAATATTGTGATAACAGCTAACAAAAACAGAACTAGTGTAGAATAAAAATGTATATAACGAAAGGCTTATTTGCAACTAGTGTCACAAAAGCCAATATAACGATAACAGATAACAAACAATATATGGTGCATCTCTTGTGTCCAATAGAAAATAGCTATTAGCAGGTTCATCTGCATGTTGTAGCTTTCATAGCAGTGTTGCAAAGGCCAGTGTTGCAATAACGGTTAAAGTATCTCACATTCCAGTATTGCGATACAAAATTACTATATTGTACAGCACTAAAGCGGAATGAAATGTATTGATTAAAGGGCTTATTTGCATATTACGGTTGCAAAAAACCGATATTGCAATAATTACGATTAACAAGCATCCCTACTGTACAATAAAAATTAGCTATAAGTTTAGAACCTTTATTACTGAGAGTGCAGAACTCAACAGCTGAACCATCAACACTGAGGACGAAGACGTGACAATTTCAGCGTACATTTTTTTTGTACCATATGTGGCAGCTGAGGGGGGCGGGAAGGGTTAAGGGGGCGGACGGAGACGGTAAATTATAATTAAACTCAAATAAATACTAAAGGGCAAAAACAACTGCTGAGATTAAAGGGCTTATTTGCATATTACAGCCTATCAGCACTGCAAAAACCGATATTACAATAATTACGATTAGCAAACATCCCTCCTGTACAATAAAAATTAGCTATAAGAGGCTTCATTTGCATATTGTAAGGCCACAGGATGATACTGCAAAAACAATTAAAGTACTGCAGAAGCCAGTATTGCGATTAACAAATGATATATTGCTCAGCCGTAGTGTTATAACTGATATATTGCTGCTGTCGGAAAAGAAAACCTTGTATATCCATTTTTGTCGTTTTTCAGTTTTTGACATAATGTGAAAATGCCATTTGCTCTTTACACTGTGTGTGAATTTCATGATGAATAGACCAACAGAAATGGCCCAAAATGACTTGGAAAAAATCCTGGTTCCATTGACTTACATTAAAAGTATAGTATGATTTTTCCTTCTCCTGTAAAGTTACCATTTTGGAGATATGAGGCTTTGTTCCGACAACAGCGATATATTAATAAACGATAAATCGTGCAGGTCTATAGTTTGAGTACATCAACATTAACTCTATGTGTGGAGAGAAAAACAGAAATGTGGGACACTCACAGCCATCGGATTCCCGAGCCTTGCTGGGACACGAGCAGGAGCGCCAGCACGCAGAGCGAGAGCGAGGGAAACATCCTCTTCACGCTGCTAAATCAGATCCAACTCGGTCAGAAAGAAAACGGTGCAGGTGCTCACGCAACACTGTCTGGCTTCAGCAGCTTCTTGGCATTCAGTCGCAGTTAAAGGCCAGAGGCCATGGCACGGGCTGCTCCTCTCTGCACCTCTCCCGCTGCGGAAAACAGCAAAATTAAGGCTTAGAGCTCATTTCACACCCACGCTCCGGACTGACGGTCGCATTCGGAACATGACTGTAACACTTAGCACACTTTTAGGCAGGACAAAGAAATGCAAAACACGTGCAAATCATTCATCAGGGACTTACGCGTTTACATTTGCATGAAAAAGGAGATCCATCTGTGAATATTTCAATAAAATGTGTTTTGATTTGTTGTTTTATACAAATAAAACAAGAGAATTTCTGGATTGTTATATATAAATTTGTTTAAATGTTATTTTTAAAATAAAAAAGCACGCTTACTGTTTAAAACTTAGTGAAACGGAGTAGATCTCGCAGAGTGAGGACAGATTGCACATTTTCACAAGATTAGGCTTTAAAATTTAAAAATTTTAAATTTAAAATATAGATCTACATAGAATAACTAACTAATTCCTAACTAAAGTTCACACAGTTTGCATTTTTACATTTTCTTTAAATCTGAGCAGCTAAAAAAGAGCAAAAAGTACAACTAGCATGAATGTTCAGCGTGTAGAAGTGCATACTGGCACAGAGAGAGAGAAAAGAAAGAGATAGAGACTCCAGCGGCTGAAGCCTCACCTCACGCAGCATTTAGGCCACATTTATCACCGTTAATCCTGTGGAAACCTAATTATTAACCTTCTTAATCGCAGATATACATATATTTCTACCATTATGATCATGTTTTTTGTTATATTGCTGTTTATTGAGTCTAAATCTGTGTTTTTTGTCTGGCTAAATGGGAGAATTCCTCGTAAGCACTCACTCTAAGAGCTATAAAAGGTCAGATTTGGTGCTGTTTGTGTAACTAATCCAGATTAAAACTGTATTTACATGCATTTTAGTGATTTAATCCACTGTATGTGTTCAACACTATAGATTTCCCAGTGCTGACCCGACTGTAGAGCTCCACAAAAGAGATTTTCGGAGGTTTTTCTGACCTTTTCTACCAGAGAACCTCGTTTCTGGCCTTTTCGTGCACTTTCTTTCCACCGTGCCCTCGGGAGCTGCTTCAGATTAGACAAACAAACGAGCATACGCCTAAATTTAATCTCCTGCTCCACTTCAGGCATGCAGCCTAAACAGCCAGTGAAATTACAGCCCAGTCACTTCACAGCTCGCTGTGAGCGACCTAGCACTTAAAAAGATGGTTCTCAAGGGTTCTTCAGTAAAAGGAAGGGCTCTGTGGTTCTAGATAGAACCATCTGCATGCTGAAACGGTTCTTCTTATTGACGGATGATATGCTGTTTTTGAAAATGGTTCCCAAAAAGGGTTCTGCTGTGCTACAAGCTTGACATCGTAACCCTGTTTGGTGCTCTGCAGAACCATTTTCAAAAAGGTTCTATGTAGGACCATACACAACACGCTCTCCCTCAGTTCGAAGAACCACTTCACCATGCATTAAAACATTTAAGCATGCAAATAGCTCTCTGTATGACTCATGGCTCCATACAGAACCGTTCCATTTACTAAAGAACCCCTGAAGAACCATCAGTGGAGCTGGATAATATGGAGTTTCACACTTAAAAGGCTCTTTAAAAAGCTAAAACTAGACCTAAAGCAGGTAAAGCATTAATATTTTGCTTTTTTCTGTATGATATGGAGCAAAATGACTCATAACTCTTTTCTAATTGAATTATAAAGTTGAGTTCTGTGTCTCAAGTTTGAACTGGGTTATGCATTATCCTCTAACTCTATAAACACGAGGCAGGATGACCCAAAGTATCATTCTAACAGAAATTATACGATAAATCAATCAATTATTTACCGCCACGCTTTTAAGGAAAAGTTGGAGCGACAAAAAAACAGAGAAACGCATTTTTGACTCACCTTCACGAAACTGAAGTAGGTCCAGCTCCAGGCTGAGGGAGACAGCGCCGCGGGGAATAATCCAAAAACAAAAAAGAGTCTAAATCGAGTTAATCCAGCTCGAGAGAAGCTCCAGCCGAGCAGAACTGAGGAGAAGCGAAAACGAGCATCATGTGGCGAAATCCAGACGCGGCTCGCGAGCTTTCCTCCCCACTTTCTGTCTCTCTTTTTTGCGCTCTGTCTCGCAGTCTCGCGCGTCCCTTGCACTGCATGCAGCTGAGGAATGCGCTGCACTGACTGGCTCGTGCTCTGAGCGCGCGCGAGGGAGAAAGAGAGAGAGAGAGAGGGAGAAGCAGAGGGCGTGCGTGCACGAGCAAGAGAGCGAGCGAGTGAGTGTGTGAGTGCGCGAGAGAGCGTGTGTGCAGCCCTATATGTGCCCGCGCGCCGCTTTGATCCTGCGCCCTGACGTCACGCGTGATTACCATATCAAAGCAAACTCGCGCTTCTTCTGCTATTCGCGTTTTTTTATATAATTGATTATGTTTCGATTTGATTTCTGTGTTTGTTGTTTGTTTTAAGCTCCTGTAAATTCCAGGTTGCACTAAGAATAAGTAAAACCGATGAGTTTAAATATTTATTCCTATTTTTATGAGGGAATTTTTAATGCAGTGCACTTTTAAATGCAATATTAAAACATAAAAATATGCATCGTGTGCATTTTACATAAAACAGCTGTGTTGTATTATTTACAAACGCTTGTAGTTTTATTAAAAATACTCTAAACTTTACTGCCTCTCCTAAAGCAAATCTCATGAAATACAACACATAAAACGACAGAATGAACAGAAACGACAACTTTATAACGATATTCTTTATATAAGCTTCTACTCGCATTAAAAACAAGTCATTTACTGTACTTTACAGGGTACAGTGTTTACTGTAAACACACAAAACAGCTTAAAATGCAATAAAAACAATACAATAGTGCAATAAACAAATAACACACACTCTACTGCACATGCGCATTATACGTTCAGCTGTTTGCATCATGTTAACTTTTTCTGATTATTTTGTTTCTCACAAAAAGAAATAATAGCTTCTCGCATGTTCACGCATTATACATGCAACAGCACACACACACACACACACACACACACACACACACACATATATATATATATATATATATATATATATACACATATACACATATATTTTTGTTTTACATTAACTTTTAAAAATGTATTATTTTATTTATTTATATTGTTTTGTACTTACAGAACTTTCCGTTGGGGACTTTTTTGGGGAACTCTCTTTGGACATAATGGACTGTACATTAAAATGCAAATACCAGAAAATACAACAAAAAATAAATTGGCAAAAAAAAAAAATGACATACACACATGCACATTTACATTATGCAATATGTTTGATGTGCACTATTTATTTATTTACTTGTTTTTTACTTACTTACTTACTTATTTACTGTATTTATTTACTTAACCGTGTTTTATTTACTTATTTACTTACTTGTTTACTTGTTTATTTGTATGTCGTTTCTAAAGGCTTATACTGACATTAAAAACTAAGAAAAAGTATCTTTTTTGTGCATTAGAGGTGAAAATCTCCATAAAATCACACCACAATTTAAAATGCAATAAAAATACAACATATACAAAACAACAACAACGCACAATAAACATAAATAACATTTTCTAATGCACACTTACATTATGCATTGTGCATTAATAGTAAACCTTATTTATTTATTAGTTAGTTAGTTAATTAGTTTGCTTGTTTATTCTGTAAACTTACATTAGCATAATTTAACTTGCACTAGAAAAAGGTATAGTAAACTTTACTGTCCTTTAGACCAAGAATCCCTTTAAATAAACACAAATGACTCAGTGTAGTGTACACTCTAAAAAAGATGGTTCTTCAAGGGTTCTTTAGTAAAGACAATGATTCGCTTTAGAGCCATGGGCACTCAAAGAACCATCAGCATGCTTTAAGGTTCTTTGCATGGTGAAATGGCCATTAATCTGAAGAACAATTTCACCATGCAGAGCACTATTTAATCATGCAAATGGTTCTTTAAGTGTTCATGGTTCTATCTGGAACCACTGTCTTTACTAAAACACCCTTGAAGAATCATCTTTTATAGGAGTGATACATTTTCCCTATACATTATACTCTGGTGTGGTTTATGGTATCAAATGACTGAAGTGAATGAAGCCCGTCAGTATTTTTTATTATGTTCTTGTTTTATTATGTGCAGAGTGAGATTAGAACTCAGAACTGAGAACTCAGAACTCAGAGCTCAGAGCTCAGAACTCAGAACCCAGAACTCAGAACTCAGAGCTCAGAACCCAGAACTCAGAGCTCCACACCTCCATTCACACACAGCAGCACACATTACAGCTCTAATTAGCCCATTAACGCTCCAGCCGAGCCTCCTGTTCCCTTTACAGCTCACACAGAGCTGCTACTCCCCCATTAAGGAGCGTGAGCTGCTCCGCTCTGCCTTTATTGATGATCTATCAGTATCAATACGCCGCTTCAGGAACTCATTACAGCGCTTGATGGCTGGAAGCCGAGTTGAGGAAACATTTTTATAGAGTCAGTGATGTGAGTCCAGCCGTTTTACTGATCTCTGAACTAAATGGAGCAGCTAATATTTTTCCCATCTAAAGACAGAGTCGTCTTACTCAGAGAGAGAGAGAGAGAGAGAGGGAGAGAGAGAGAGAGAGAGAGGGAGAAAAATAAGAGAGAGAGAATAAGAGAAAGAGAGACAGATATATATATATATATATATATAGAGAGAGAGAGAGAGAGAGAGAGAGAGAGAGAGAAAGATAAGATAAAATAAAATGAGAGAGAGAATGAAAGAGAGAGAGAGGGAGGAAAGACAAAGAAAAAGAGAGATACAGCGTAAGCACAGTGAGAGGAGAGAGGGAGAGAAAGAGAGAAGGGGAGAGATAAAATGAGACAGAGAGAATAAAAGAGAGAAAAAGGAAAGATAAAAGATAAAGAAAAAGAGAGAGAGACAGAGTAAGCACAATGAGAGAGAGAGAGGTAGAAAGAAAACAAAGAGAGAGAGAGAAAACACTGAGAGGGGAGAGAATCAAAGAGATAAAGAGAGAGACAAAATAAGAGAGAAAGAGGAGAGAAATGACAGAGAACGGCCCAGCGTGACCTTGCGTGACCTCTGAGCGTGTTTCTGGTTGCGGCTGATTCGGTCACAGTTTTAAACGCTTTACTCGGATTAGACGTGTGAAAGGCTGCGCTGTTGGAAACAGCGGACACGACTATTTCTGCTTAATTAATTTAGGGGATAATCTAATAACGCAGGCCTCGTCCACAGTTGTCACTGCGGAGCTGAAGAGTCGAGGGTTATATTTAGACTCTCTCATGTAAAGGTAGAGCTTTACACCAGCCAACTGACCAAACACTGATAGATGACCTCCACTCCAGAGTTCGAGAAGATGTTTGTAGTAATTCCATCTATCTGCGCTATCAGGCAGGCCCGGATCACCCCGGGGGTTTTGAGGGCGCATGGTCTAGGGTCCGAGCCACTAGGGGGCCCCTGTGAGCAATCATGATCAAATCTGAAACAGCTGTTTTGACTGGGAACTTTGTTAGCAGCACAGCAAAAATCCTAATCCTAATACATCATAATCCTGAGGCTCTCCATGTCTTTCCTCAACATCTGCTTCATTTCTCCTCCAATCACTGCTTAGCAACTGTTCCACTATGGTTGCATTCACATTACAAGCCTCGTTGCTCAAATCCGATTTTTTGCTCAAATCCGATCTCTCTGACAGGATGGTTCACGCTCGTTTAGGTAAGTGATTCAAATCTGTCATTAATGTGACGAACCGGTGTCCTGAAATGACCCTCATGAGCTCATCCTACTCAGTAACGTCACGTGAATGAATCACGTTCATCATCAGCACAAACTAACGAGCAGAACGAGCTTCGCTGAGAAGATAATTAACTCTGATCAGCTCTCAGCTTCATTATTAGAGCGAGACGAAGGAGAAAAAGGTGAGATGAGCTGCTTTTCCACCGTTTACAGGCTTTAACTTCTGTTCGGCGCTGCTGCCATGGTAACGCTGAATGATGGCGCAGCGCAGTGGAACAAAAGCACATGAATTCCGATCTGAGTGTCACATTAAGGTCATATGGCCACGAATCGGATACGTATCTGATCTAGGATCACATATGAAAGTGGCTCAGGTCAGATTTGAAAAGATCAGATTTGTGTCCACACAGCTCTGAAAACATCAGATCTGAGTCACATTAGGGCAAAAAATCAGATTTGTGCCATTAGCTCGGGTCAGCTTTCAGTTTGTTAGCAGTGAGCTAACCTTAAGCTGCTTTTCCAATGTATGGTACGGCTCGGCTCGACTCGACTCCACTCTACTCGCCTTTTGGTATGAGCTACTAGATGTCTGCATAGGACTGTTTTTTCAGTCCTGCTCCCGCTGAAAATTGATATTATTTATCCTGCTTCTGCCCAAAGACGAAACGTTTTGTCCCGCTCCCGCCCGCAGTTCTGTCAAGCTGATCTGACAACCACTATCTAGTATAGATATATATATATATATATATACAGACACAGTCTATTCACAAACACATTATTCTCTGCTGAAAAAACACAGCAGTCGTGGTCATCAGGCTCACTGTGAGTAACTTAACCAAACGCCATTTATTCAGCATTTTGGTTTGGTTTCCACCACTTTGGTTTCCACCACTAACCGTCCATCATTGGTCAGTTTCTGACCACAGGACCACTGCTGACCAGATATTAGGGACTTTAAACATTGTCAGATATAGGAACAGCTACAGCAAACAGAAATAAATCTGAGCTATCATGGTAGCTGTCCCAATAGATATTGATGATTGAAGTCCCTAATACCTGGTCAACAGTGGTTTGATGGTCAGAACCTGGGCGGAAATGGGCAGGCTAGACATCTGTCACGACAAGTAAAGCTTCTAAAAGCTCCCTCATGGAAACTTATTACATGAAATGGTCATGGTGGAGGGATACATAATATCAGGGTGTTCTGAAGCAAAATAGCCCCCAAAGAAAACGTATTATTCCAGATTTTCCACTATTTTCCATCATCAACATTCCATATAAACTCAGAAGACTCGTGTAGGTTCACTGGTGGTTTTGGACAGTAAATAAAATGTCTATATTTGTGTTGTGGACACAGAAGAGATCAAACGATGGCAGAGAAGAGCCGCTCTGTACTGTCTATGGCTCTGTTTAAAGAGTGGAACTGAACAGAGACAGACAGCAGAGAAAATAACACACACACACTTCAGTGAAGGTGTAAAACATTCAGTAACACTGGCCTGTGAATGGCTGTGACCGCTGTGGATCGAGGTCAGGCCAGACTGAAGCTGGACGCTCAGGTTTAACACTCAGACACTCCGTTCCAGAGTGTCAGAGTGCAAAAGTCAGAAATCCCCTTAGTTAATTTCATTTTGAGTCAAAATAGATATTTTTAGTTGATATTTCTGAGAACAGAATATCTACATAACCCACTTGCACAAATATAGCACCAAAAAGGGTTCTGCTATCATTACAATGTCGAGCCTTTAACAATAGCAGAACCCTTTTTGGTGCTTATATAGCCATTTTCAAAAAGGTTCTATATGGAACCAAGATGGTTCTTCAAGGGTTCTTTAGTGAAGAAAATAATTCTGTATAGATCTAATGGTTAAAAAGGGTTCTATGTAACACCAAAAAGGGTTCTTCCATTATAACAAGCCTGGCATCGTAACAATAGAAGAACCCTCATTGGTGGTATATAGAAGCATTTTCAAAAACGTTCTATATAGAAGCATCTACAGCACATTCTCTATCAATCTAAAGAACCCTTTCACGATGCAATGAACGCTTTAATTGTGCAAAGGGTTCTCTTTCTATATAAAAGCTTTTCTTTACTAAAGAACCCTTGAAGAACCATTTTTTAAGAATGTAGATGTTCAACTTTTTCTGAAACTGAAAAAATGAATAACTTGTACACTCTTAAAAAAGATGGTTCTTCAAGGGTTCTTGAGAACCATCTACAGCACATTCTCTATCAATCTGAAGAACGCTTTATGAAAACGTTTAATCATGTAAAGGGTTTTCTATCTACATAGAACCATTTTATTTGCTACAGAACCCTTAATGAACCATCTTTTTAAAGAACGCATGTTTTCTACCTTTTTCCTGATGCTGAAAAATGAATAACTTGTACACTCTTAAAAAGGATGGTTCTGCAAGGGTTCTTTAGTAGAGAAAGTGGTTCTAAATGGTTCTAATGGTTGAAAAGGGTAACTTTGTAGTTCTACAGTTACAGACTGTAGTCCATCTGTTTGCTGCATACTTTGTTAGCCCCCTTTTACTCTGTTCTTCAGTGGTCAGGACCCCCATGGACCCTCACAGAGCAGGTACTATTTGGGTGGTGGATCATTCTCAGCACTGCAGTAACACTGACGTGGTGGTGGTGTGTTAGTGTGTGTTGTGCTGGTCTGAGTGGATCAGACACAGCAAAGCTGCTGGAGTTTTTAAACACTGTGTCCACTCACTGTCCACTCTATTAGACACTCCTACCTTGTCAGTCCACCTTGTAGATGTAAAGTCAGAGACCATAGCTCATCTGCTGCTGCACAGTTTGTGTTGGTCATCCTCTAGTCCTTCATCAGTGGTCACAGGACGCTGCCCACAGGACGCTGCTGGCTGGATATTTTTGGTTGGTGGACTATTCTCAGTCCAGCAACGACACTGAGGTGTTTAAAAACTCCAGCAGCACTGCTGTGTCTGATCCACTCAGACCAGCGCAACACACACTAACACACCACCACCACGTCAGTGTTACTGCAGTGCTGAGAATGATCCACCACCCAAATAGTACCTGCTCTGTGAGGGTCCATGGGGGTCCTGACCACTGAAGAACAGGGTAAAAGGGGGCTAACAAAGTATCAGAGAAACAGATGGACTACAGTCTGTAACTGTAGAACTACAAAGTGCACCTATATAGTAAGTGGAGCTGATAAAATGGACAATGAGTGTAGAAACAAGGAGGTGGTCAGAATGTTATGGCTGATCGGTGTAAATATTCATATATTCACAATCATTTCATGCAATAACATTTTGTGAGGGAGCTTTTAGAGGTGGACGTCTGGTTCCTATCACCACCACTGTGAACAACTCTGACTCCAGCATTTCAACCCAAACCACTCTGAATGACCTTTGTTTATATCTTGAGTGTTAATCTTGAAGTTAAATAAGTTGGTCTGTCTTCCAATCTACTGACAACACATCACGATGTATTTCATTTTCAAAGTGGGGAAGCTTCAGGCCAGTTTGCGGCAGAGCAAACGAGGGCAGTTTAAAGAAGCCAAATTACTCACGAGAAAGAAAATACATGTGTTTCAAATGAGGAAATGTTCAGGGTTTTTGTTTTTGGAAATTCCGACTCTGAAAGTAATTCAATTCAGTAATTATTTTTGGTGGGGAGTGTGTGTGTGTGTGTGTGTGTGTGTGTGTGTGTGTGTGTGTGTGTGGGTGCTTTACTCGAATAAGACATTCTTAAATTACAGTCTTACAATCATCTCCACATGATCTATACAGTTGTAAATACTCGTAACGACCCATACATACTGCACACACGGATGTTTTACCGCTTTGTCCTGCATTCACTTACTATTTGTGTGCATTACTGAGCAATTATACAGTTGTGTGAAAAAGTCCTGGCACTCGTGGTCAAATTCCAATCTCACCTTACCAAAGGACTCGCAGGGCGATGACCATCCTGGAGCGAACACGGCAACTCCTCTGGCTCGGGCACCCCTGGGTGTTCCCCAGCTCTGCACAGGGTGATCACATGTTTAATTTCAGGTTTTAAACACTGTGTAATGCAGGGGTGCTCAGTCCTGACCCTGGAGGGACAGAGTCCAGCACAGTTTGGTGATTTCCCTATGCAAACACACTATCTACACTAAAAAAGGCTGTTTTTCGAGGGTTCTTTAGTAAAAACGATGGTTCTAGATAGAACCATGAACACTCAAAGAACCACTGGCATGCGTAAAGTATTCTTTCCATGGTGAAATGGTTCTTCAGATGGGGAATGTGTTGTATATGGGTCTATATAGCACCTAAAAGGGGCCTTCTACTGTTACAAGCTTGATATGGTGACACTAGGAAAACCCTTTTTGGCACTACATAGAACCCTTTTTTAAAAAGCATATTCTCAATCAATCTGAAGAACAGTTTCACCATGCAAAGAACACTTTAAGCCTGCAAAGAACACTTTAAGCCTGCAAAGAACACTTTAAGCCTGCAAAGAACGCTTGAAGAACCATCGATTCCATATTTTAAATAATGTATTTATTTATCTCCTTGTTAATTTGTCTGTTTATATGCTTTATTGAAATACCTTCTTTCTTTATTTTTATTTTCTGCATGTTGTTGATTTTCTGAGTGTAAATAAGAGAACATGTCCTCTACAGAGACACCCACATTTTAATGCACAATTACTGTTTATTTACTGAATTTAATGTAAGACGTGGCCTGTGCAAAAGCTATGGCATATTTAGAGGATGTGATGACTTATTTTCAAATCAACGTCATCTGATCAGTTGTGCTCAAACGTTTGCATGCGACTTTATCTCCACTATTGGAACAAGATCTCATATCTGTGAAAGGTTAACTTCAACATCTGTTAACGTAACAACACTTCCAGTAATTTTGGATCATTTGAAAAATGTAACAATAAGCAAAAACAAACATTTATATATATTAAGTGTTAACATCACTGTAATGTTTTGGTCCAACTTCCCCACCGAGACCAGTTCCTCGTACATGTAAGCACGCATGGCCTGTAAAGTGTCTCTAAATCAACATGCGTTCTTTGTTCTCCTCTTCACGCTCCACTCTGCATGTTCGTCGCCGCTGTGGTGAGAAGTTTCCTCCTTTTATCTCCACCATGATCATCAGACCCCCACATGCTCCATTTATTCCGCCACATTCTCCAAAGCCGCACTGTTTATTCAGAGCTGGATGAAGTTTTAAGAGAACTGATTCTCTCTTGACGCCGTTCTCAGCTGCTTCTAGTCTCACTAAGAAACTCCAGGACAGAGAAGAGAGCAGAGCCGACTCTGCGTGGCACACAAACGACCCCATCTGCACCCCTGACCAGCCACGAAGCGCGAACGCGTAGAGCTTTTAAAGCATTTTCAATGTTTATGTAAACTTCAGTGGCACCAAAATTTAGAATTTGGAGATGTTTAGAATTTGCCCATATAGACTGCGTATAGGATACATCTGTTTCGTGATCCTCTTTGTGACAGTGCATCGAATTTATCACATTATTTATTTGTATTTGTATTTGTAAAACATATCTCTGAAATGGAATTCTTACATTACATTACTTACATTAATGTAACAAGGTTTTATTGTAAGTAATTTTGGAAAAATTAAGTAAGTAAAATTTCATTTCTGCTGGTCCATTCATCAGGGAACAAAATGTGCAACATAATGACCTTTATGAATAATAATAATAATAATAATAATAATAATAATAATAAGTACTGTGAAAAAAGTTTGTAGTTTACATTTGTTGTAAAATCCAGAATGAAGTTCTA
Organism: Colossoma macropomum; assembly: GCF_904425465.1. NCBI lineage: Eukaryota > Metazoa > Chordata > Actinopteri > Characiformes > Serrasalmidae > Colossoma > Colossoma macropomum. The sequence goes on from NW_023494804.1 coordinate 2,449,615, forward strand.
ATAAAATTAACATTCAGAATGAAGTTCTAATAAAATTAATATCCAGAATTAAGTTCTAATAAAATGAACATCCAGAATAAAGTGCGAATAAAATTAAGATCCAGAATTAAGTTCTAATAAAATTAGATATCCAGAATGAAGTGCAAATAAAATTAATATCCAGAATGAAGTGCAAATAAAATTTTAATTCAGCATGAAGTTCTAATAAAAGTAGCACTCAGAATGAGGTTCTAATAAAATTAAAGTTCAGAATGAAGTTCTAATAAAAATTAAAATTCAGCATGAAGTTCCAATAAAATTAGCATTCATAATGAAGTTCTAATAAAATGAATATGCAGAATGAAGTTATACTGAAATTAAAATTCAGAATGAAGTTACAATAAATTTAATATTTGTAATAAAGTTATAATAAAATTTACATCCAGAATGCACCATATTTGAAATGTGGTTATTAAAACTGGCAAACAACCTACCGAGAAAAGATCAAAGTAATCACAATATATCATTTATCTTTAACGTCTTGCTGTCCCCAAAACCCTAACAATAATAAAACATCCCAAAATACTTTCTGGAGCTGAGCTCATCATATTCCAGTCTATACTGTGTAAGTTATTATTGAATAAAATAACAGTGTTTATTAACTTGACGTGATGGACCAAAGAAACTGTAACATTCAGACGTGGACATTAATGGGTTCTACTTTAAAGTTCTACTGAAAGTCTTTCAAACTGCCATTTGTTTTTCCGTTTATCAAAGACCTCAAAGGACTTGGCTTTGTCATGAACCAACATTCATATACGATTACAGACTTTCACAGACGTCAAATAAATGCAGAGCTGCTGTCCGTCTGACTTTTATTTGCTTTTCACTCAAACGGTCGAGTTAACTGTTTACTCTTCAGACGTCGGGTTTCTGAGCACGTGCAATAAAGATGTAATGTCATGTACAACTTTTTATACGTATAGATCACATATGTTCTACTTTAAATGCTTAAGTACTTTTCCATATGAAGGACAACTGACCACCCAGGACCAGTAGGGTAAGCCCCCCAGGGTAAGATGATGGGGTCAAATCTAACTTCAACACATTTACTGAACGGCTATGGTCTAAATCGGGCCTTCCCAAAGTGTATGGGGGACGTTTGGGGACGTTTGATTTGGTCCAACTGAAATTTTTCTTTGAAACTCTTTCTATTTTTAAGTATTTTAGTAGCAAAATATATATTTTTCAAAGAAACGTGATCTTCTCTGTAGCGGCACTCTTTTTAATCCTAATCTAACTTTTAATTTTTAATTTGATTTTTTTAGCTATTCGAATTTAATTTCTAATTTGATTTTAATTTAATGATTTTCTCTTTTAAAGCTTTTATTGTTTTAATCATGTTTTTAATTTCTATTTTCTGTCTTTATTTTCTGACTCTGTATTTTCTCACTTGTAAAGCACTTTGAATGACAGCTGTGTATGAAAGGTGCGATATAAATAAGCATGCCTTGCCTTTATTTGTATATTTTACACTTTTTTGTACATTTTACGCTTGTAAATTTTGACACCTAGCCAACATCAAATATTGCCCAAGGTTAAAGACGTTTTGGTGCTCTTGGTCTAAATAATTCTGAAGTTTCATCTGGGTGACCACATTTGTGGGAATCTTTACCCTGGACACTTTTTGGGGTCAGCTGATCTGTGCTTTTATATTAGGTTCCACAAGAAAAGTTGCTAAAAAATATATGATTATGGGGGGATTTTGCCACTAGTAGCGCTCCTAATGCTAGTTTTTCAAAAAAATCTGCAGAGATATGCTTCCACACCTCCAAAGTTCAGTCTTAGAAGTTGGTTTAGCATTTTCAGCTTCAGTTCGGTGATGTTGAGGCCTCCTTTTGGCCCAGTTTTCGTGTTCTAGTGCAGATGTTCTTTTGTATCCGTCTCCTTTTCTCAGTGAGGTTCTTCTTGACAGCTACACATCCTTTCAGACCCACAGCGCTGAGTCGTCTTCTCACAGTGGAAGGATGGACAGAAACACCTGTGGATGTTTTCAGATCTGAAGCAGCTTGATTTTCTCCTCTCTCTCAGAGATGAAAGCTTTAAGTGCTGTTTATCTGATGGGGGCAGTTTTGGGGTCGACTAGCTCTTCCAGGTGGTTGTTAGGAGACACATTTTCTCTGTAGCTTTTAATGTTTTCGGGCTCCGGTTTAGTTCTATTACAATGAAATTCAGGCAGAAAATTAAGAACAGGAAAATGAAAAAGGGCATCATTAAAAACATCAATAGAACTAATATGTAAATAAAACCACATTGTCTTCTGATCTTGACTTGAAATGCTGTTAGACGGCTATGTGTGCGCACCCCCCCCCCAAACATAGCCAGAACGAGTGTTTGTGACATCAAAAAGCGCAGTGTGTGTGTGTGTGTGTGTGTGTGTGTGTGTGTGTATGGTGATGGAGAGGCTGTTGCTGACTGACTGTTTGAGCTAAGAGGAAATACATCATTACGGCTGCAGTAACAAAACGCCACCTCAGTTTATTTAAGCTGGGACGGAGGGTGGGGGGGGCCTTCTTTTGAAATTTCCTAATCACTCTTTTATTGAAGAATTCAATGAAATAAACAGGCCATGCAGAGATTCCGCAAACTGATTGTGTAACTTTCACATGCCTGAAAATCAACGTTTATTATTTTTGCGGAAGTCTTTTATTTTGATAACGTTTATACACACTATCGGACTTGAAACAGTGAAACTGACATTTTGTTTACTACGTTTGATTGCCTTGTTTGTATTTATGTTATTCTGATCTCTCATTAGTCTCTCCCTTCCTTTTTTCTTTCATTCTTTTTTTGGAATAAATGTTGATGTATGCTCAGGGTGAGCGCCGGGGCTGTTTAAGTAGGAGTGTGGCGTGTGTGTGTGTGTGTGTGTTGGTTTTGTGTATATTTGCATTGCAGACTTTTTGTAAAACCAGAGAAATAAGTTCAGGAGCAAAAAATGAGATTAGTTATAAGATAATCCACCTGCATAAGGAAGGAGAAAGTCAAAAGACTCTCCAAAACTGGAGTTCAAGAAACTAATTTAAAGCTACAGAGACATTGAGACTCCTAACGACCACCTGGAAGACCTGGCAGACACCAAAACTGCCCCCATCAGATAAACAGCACTTAAAGCTTTCATCTCTGAGAGAGAGGAGAAAATCAAGCTGCTTCAGATCTGAAAACATCCACAGGTGTTTCTGTCCATCCTTCCACTGTGAGAAGACGACTCAGCGCTGTGGGTCTGAAAGGATGTGTAGCTGTCAAGAAGAACCTCACTGAGAAAAGGAGACGGACACATCAAACAAAGAAGCTGAACAATGGACTGACCACCCCAGAGTCCAGACCTCAGCACCACTGAATGTGTTTGATTACTTCAGAAAATGATCAACCAGCTTCTAAGACTGAACTTTGGAGGTGTGTCTGCAGATTCTTTGAGGAACTGAAAGTGCGTCTCCCGAAAAGAATGGAAGCTGGAATAAAGGCAAAGAGTGACTCACTGAACACTGAACAGCTGAGATTAGATTTAGTTGTTGAGGCTTCTGGGAAATTTTGGTAACATTTTTTTGATTCTGAAAAAAATGAATAAATGTAAACACATTAAAGATGGTCTCTGACTTTTGCACTGTACTCAAACTACATACAGGACATATTACATTAGGTAGACGTCCTTGCATATCGCTGCTGTCTTAAGACAACATCATATCTCTATTTTTGTTGTTTTTTAGTTTTCGACATAATTTGAAAATGCCTGTTACCCTTTACATTGTGTGTAAATTTCTTGATGAATGGACTAAAACAAACGGCCCAAAATGACTTGGTAAAAATTCTGGTTCTATTGACTTCCATTACAAGTAAAGAGTGTTTTGCCTTCTCCTGTAAAGTTACCATTTTGAAGTTACCAGGTTGAAGGTAACAGCGATATATTGTCGCTGTCCAAAGAAAAACATGTATCTCCAAAATAGTAACTTTACAGGAGAAGGCAAAACGCTCTTTACTTACAATGTAAGGCAATAAAAAGAGTTCTTTTTTCTAAGCAATTTTGGTGCCTTTTTATTGGTCCATTCATCATAAAATATTCACACAATGTAAAGATTGGCTGCTGTGCTCAAATGTTGTAGAAAAGAGAAAAATGCAAAAAATGGAGATACGTTTTTCTTTGGAGAGCAACAATATACAGTCGTGTGTAAAAGTTTGGGCACCCCAGTCGAAAGACATCTTTGTTGATTAAAAGTTGACAAGTTGACCAAAAGTCGAAAAGTTAGCATATCCTCTGCAGAGAACACACGTCTGAACACTTTAATGCACTTTTACTGCTTATTTACTGAATTTAACATATCGGGGAAAAGTAAAACATTAATTAGAGCACTAATTGTGCACTAAAACGTGCAGAGAAAAAAACATTAAGGTCTGTTCGCTGTAGAGGACGTGTTAAACTTATTTTCACTTAGAAAATCAACCGAATATATACAACTGCATACACATTAGATATACAAACAACCGGGTTGTGAGAGAGAGGAGTCGTCCAGTGTGCATGTGTGTGTTTTCAGGCTTCGTGTCTTGTGAAAACACGAGGAGAGCAGAGAGAGGCTCCCAGCAGGAGAAGCTGCAGAGAAAACGCTCAGCGTCTCTTTCAGGCCCTTCAGAAGCTGGTCTGGAGCTGCTCTTCAGAAGCGGCCATTTGTTTGAGTGCAGTTTTCTGTCTCCTCTTTGAGGCCAAAGGATCCTTTCATGTAGCAGATGGGAGGGACTTCTAAAAACATTTCATGCAGACTTCAATGACACACAGGTGACTCGACCCAAAGCACAGAAAACGCTGTCCTCCTGCTCGTTCTGGGCTGTTCTGAGGTCGCGCTGTTGTCCATACAGGGTCATAGCGAAGTCCAGCAATATTAACCCTTGGAGTTCCAGACTACTGCTGCTGTTTGACTGTATTACTTAAAAGCAATTAATAAGTCGCACAATTAGGATCAGGATTAATCACATTTATATTCAGTTTACATTCTGCATGGACAGGTTGGAGTCTGGCCTTTTATTTCTGTTTTAACATTAAAAACTATTAATTTGTGATAAAGTATCTTAAGATGCATTACTTAGTATCTACTACTAATTATTTAGTAACTAATATGAATTTAACGTCTATTAATTATTCAGTATGTACCATACATTTTTGGTATTTACAGTGAATTAAGTAGTATCTATATTGAGTAGTTACTTCAGTAACTACAACAAATTATCCAGTACCTACTAGAAATTATTTCATATCAACCATGAAGAATTTGGTACCTACTTTGAATTAATATTCAAAGTAGTGTTACTATATATTATTCAGTATCTACTCTTAAGTATTCTGTACCTACTACGCTTTATTCAGTATCTCCTGAATTACTCAGTATCTACTATAAATTATTAAGTATGCGCTATGAATTCTTCAGTGTCTACTATGAACTACTATTAAGTATCTACTATGCTTTATTCAGTACCTACTGTGCTTTATTCAGTAACTACTGGTTTCAGTAATTAAGTACTGATTATGAACTATCTACTATGAACCTCATGTTTAGGTTCTGTAGTTATGAGACTGGACCCACAGCCAGACCCTTAGAGTTTCAGGGGTTAACTCCTCACTTCTGTTCATTCAAACATGTTTTGGATTAAACTTAATGGAGAAAAATTAGAAATGCAGGCGTTTTTGTCCCGAGGAACTCTGCAGCGCTCCCGTAAACAACAGACGTTTCACTGGAAGAAGGTTAATATTTACCAAATCTCACTTAAACTTGCTTCTTCTCGGTTTTACAGACACATACGTCCCCCCTGCAGTCGCTGGACGCTCAGCGCCGTGTTCCTCCGGCGCTGTGTTTGATCTTGCCACTTGTGAATGATAAAATAGGTGGGAGAGACAAGAACATGTACAAAGTGAAACAATGGAGGCTTGTTCAAGAGCCAGAGTTAGACATGGGAGAAAATTTAAACCCACAGCAAAAATTAAACCAGCAAAAAGACTTCTGCACAGTCCTCTGTGTGTATATGTGTTGGAACACAGACGAGAGGATTTGAATGTTTCCCAAATAACAAGATCAAAGACCCACCTCATCTGCCAAGAAGACTGTTTAGAAGGTGGTTGCAGGGTAATATCATGATGGGGCACTTACTCTTTTAAAAGCAATAGTTTTGGAAAACGATTACAAAGTTTTTGCCCTTACCCAAAATGTAGCCGATCAGCTAAAATCCCTATTTAGTGCTTCTTTAGCTTTAGTTGCAGATGTTACCGCTATCTATTTTTATCTATTTTTATAGAGTAAATCACAGTGTCCAATATTACAAACATAATTAACAAATAAATGTCATGAACTGTTTATAGCACTAATTTGTTAAACACGGTTAATGCATTGTACCTGTTTGACCCTTTGACCCATCTGTAGTAGTGCAGGCTGAAGCCCAGCTGCATGTTGCTCTGATAGAATCCATGACTGTAGCGCTCTCATTCAAATAAAGTGGAACCTTCAGACCCTTCAGCAGACTACACTGGATAAACTATGGATAAATCAACAAGCAGCAAACTGACAAAAGCAGAAGCTTGGTGGAGCTCCAGTTCCCCTCAAGATCCTCCACTGTAACCAGAATCCGCAAGCAGTATGAATGAGGGGGGGGCTACAATCATAGAAGACTTGAACCATTTACTGTATATACAAGGGGTTCTCAAACCAGTCCTCATGGACCCCCAGACAGTTCAGATTTTTGCAGGGGTAGGGTGAAAATCTGAACTGTCAGGGGCCCCAAGGACCAGTTTGAGAACTACTGATATGATATTGTACACTCTTTGGTTGAAACGTGCAGATACTGTTGCTCTCACTGGATGTCGGTGGTGAAAACTGTAAAATATATGTTATAAATGCACTGCTTTTTAATCTTAATCTTTCTTTAGGGTCAAATTCCAGCAATAAGACAATGTGATTAATTACAATTAACTACACATACTGATGTGATTAATCGTGAATATTTTTAATTGCTTGCTGGCCTTAATTATTACTAACTTTTCAGTTCCTCTTCGCCTCATCAGCCTTGTAGCCTTCGGTAAAGTGTGCTGTAGAATTTTTGCCAAAATATTCCTGTAAGACTAAGATTTGCTAGAAGAAATGCAAGGAAAGTTGATACAAACAAAATAGAACACCACCACAAATACAAGCAAAGAAATCAATCATATATTGGAGAACCAATGTCCGTCTCTGAAAGTGAACCAGCTGTTCAACTTCATAATCGTAGTGGCAAATAACACAAATCATTGCAGGAATGCAGAACACTGTCTGGGAGGTAAAGGCACTGACCTGGCTGTTTTGGGTGGGGATGAACACTGACCTACTAATGCCGTGTAGATTTAAAGGGCAGAAAGTGACCACGGGACAGAAGAATAGATAAATTGTGCTGCCACATCTGTGTTTGATCAATACCCTTCAGCAGGATTAGAGAAAAGAAATCAGAACAGTGGTTTGGTTATTAGGACGGGGGGATATATACCCTGGCCTGAAAGCGAAGCTGCACAGAGAAAAGGCTGCCAGAGCAGTAACCCAATCACTCCAAATCACAAGGTAATCCCACTTACCCCCCACAGTTAGGACGGAGCCTCATTCAAACCCGCCTGACTCAAGAGAGCACGGCTTTTCATAAGTTACCAAATTAATCAGTGACACACATTCTTAATACTCTCAAATTAGAAGGGCTGAAAAAAATATGTGGAGCTATTTCAGGAATTCTAATAGGCGTATTAATCTCCCGGGAACGTTTCTGTTCAAGGCTGCTGCAAGAAAACAGCCACGTTAGATTTGCAGCAGAAAGAAAGCGGGGAGAAAACCTTTAACCTTCTTGGAAACCTATAGGTTAATGCCACTCGGGTGCATGTTGCAGAGAAGATCTTGATGTTATAGGTCTAGTTTTACCTGCAGCAAACATAAAAAAGAAGTTTCCGGGTCTGCTCAACACACTTGACATCAGAATAACGTGAACCAAATGCGCTATTTGTTGGTGGTTCAAAGTCTGCAGACGGACTCTGACTTTTTTCCCCAGCGCGGAAACCTTGAAATGAAATCCAGCTAAGCCCTCTGCCTCTCTCTCTAGAGTGCAGTTAAAGGCATGCTGTGTGGACACGATTACACACAAGCCTAGCTTAGGCTGTCCAGCCCGGCCACAGCTTCCAGCAGGAAACCAGCTCAAGAGTTCAATTAGGGCAATTCTCAATTTGGCCTGGAGATCAGCAAACACTTGGTGATATCACGACACAAGGAAGAAAGACCTCAAACTTCTTTTCTATGCTTGCATTTATAAATATTTGAGTTAAGGCCTATTGACACTAAGTACAATTTTCTTGGACAAAAAAAAAGCTGCAATTTTTAATGCAGTGGAAACTTCACATTAAGTCCAATGCGTACGTGTATTGGATAGTAGCAACAACTATAAGGCGCACACACTGGGTGTGTCCCATTCTACAAATGACTACAACTTGTATGGAATTCCACCATACAAGACCTGAAGCTGCAATGAGCAATTCTAAAGGTATTTTTGTATGTCACCGGGAAACAAATTCCCCAATGACGAACTTCAGGCAGCCTATCGCAATGCACATTTGCATGGATTGCAACCAACACAACAGAGGCCTGATTAGTCAACTGGATTAGTCAGCTGAGACTGCTTAAAAATTTTACTCAGCATTGTAGTCTGACTATTTTGGACTCAATATGACAGACTGCATGCGTAACAAGCATGTGTTTTCAAACTTGAGTGTTTTTTTTGTCTCTTAAAATTAGATTGTGTGAATAATCCTGAATGCAATACAGCTGGAAAGAAATATTCAAGTCCTCTAGCTAATATCCAGCCACATTACGTAAACACAACTGACCTCTTCAAGCAATACTAGCTAGTCATTCTCACAAGCTGCAACCCACTTCCTCCTTGTTTTTAGTTATAACTCTATTCTGCTTTATAAGGAATGTCCACAGTAAGCCACCATGAGATTCCACTGCAAAGGCTCTCAACAGACTAACTTTTGCACTGAAGTTCCTCTATTGATAAGAACCCCGCAAAAAAAAACAGCCCAGAGCTTTTTTTGTACTGACAGATTATAAGCGGCACAGTTGAGTCATGCAGTAACTATCAGTAGGAAAGAAGACCATTTGAAGCTACGTTTTTCTACCTAAAATCCAACCACAAACACAGCAGAACAGAGTTTGGACAGGAAGCTACCATGAAATGCTACCACAAAAGCTGATAACATCAGCCTAACTTTTGCACTAAAGTTCCTCTACTGAAAGCCGCTATAGCAGAAAGGAAACCCAGAGGCATAATCCTGTCTGCAAACGGGGCTGCTGCCAGCCGGCTGGCTCTCAAGGGAGATGTATCCGTTTGCTCACGGGATGAGCCGCAGAGACACGGAGAGATGCTCCTTTCACACCAGTTTGAGCACCGACAATCAGGCCCTTGTTTTCGGGGGAGGGAGAGGGCAGCACTGTTTCAGCTTACAGACAGGAGTACAGGAGTACTGTCAGGAAAAGATCACAGGGGAAGATGGTCCAGATGAACAGCCGAAGAGAAACATCGTTCAGAGTGAGCGCTTTTGGAGAATGGGAGGAACAGGAAAGAAACTAATCCCAGGCTCAAAAAGACAAGGGAAAGGTGCTTCAACATTTCCGGAAAGTTTAGCAGCTTCAGGGCTTTGTTCACAGGCTTTGTACAAGCCAAAAAGAGATGCATTCTTTGGATTCTGAAGTCCAAAAGCAATAAAAATCTAAAATATTAACGTCCGGCGTTCAGATTCAGATGATATAGCTTACAAGCCATGGATATGGTTTCAGCTGAATGACCCAGCAACTGGAAGCAAACCCCCCTGAACCACCGTGAAACATTCCATAAAATAAATCCACTGCTTGCCTTCTTCGCAAAGTGCCTTTTAACATAGCGAGCTTATCATATGCGTGGGGATCTATTACTTAAACTGCCTTGCACAGAGAGGAATTCAACTCCTAAACCCATCAGTTATCATGTTTAAATGTGAACACATGTTCATCTCAGTGTCGCAAGTAAGAAAAAATGAAGACAAAAATCTGGCCTGAAGATCACACAAATAACAATAATTTATTGCTCTGTGGAAAATGGGGCCAGAATCAAATTCTATAGTCGAATGGAAAACGCATTGGCCGATGACAGAGGGACAAGAATTTGGCTTGTCTCTGTAGTATCCAACCCTTCACTCAACCCTCTGGGAACGTAGCAAACGAGCAATTGTTTTCGAGACTGATCTAAGTGGTTATTCTTCTGGATTTAATCCATCCCCAGAGACAACACATGCATCATTTTGATGTGGGCAAATCCTGTATAACAATCGAGGCCCAATCAACAATACAGCAAGTTTACAGTAAATGAACGGACTTGTATAAACCACTTTGACTTTAGTCATCAAGCTGATGTCCCCGGTAAAATGTTAAGCCTTCCAACTTGGAAAGTTTTTAAAATAAATCTCCTCTGCAAACAACCTTCTTCTTTGCCAGGGCTTCGATTCAGTACTTTACAATTAAGTTAATAAACTCTTCTATGACTGATTTGTGGTCGTGGGTACCACAGTGTTGTCTTGTTAATGGCCTTATATGACTTTGCACTCTAACCTTTTCTACTGCATTTCTCACAAGAAACAACCCTAAAAAGATCAAAGGCCACTGCCCTAAAGGTGATCCTGGGTCCAAGATTACAGGAAAATGGAAGATTAATGGCTTCTCAGTGAGATCTCAAGATCTAACCCTGAAAACAATATTCAGTGATGGATCTGCAGTCTGTGAGTCTTAGGTTAAGGGTTTGCTGCAAATCATCGACATGCTACAGGGGGCCAGGCTCACTCTGTGAAAGGCAAGGGACAAAAAGCCTAAGCAAGCATTCAGAGTTAAGGGATTAATAATTAACTTTCTTTAACTCAAGGGAAGAAAAGAGGACTGTGGTAGGAAGTGGTGGACTAAAGCAGGATTTATGCCTGTTTTTGAAAAAGAACAAATAAACCATTCAGGTTGTAAAGGAGAAAACTGCCATGAAAACATTTGTATGCATGAACAAGGATCAATACCCCATATGTTACTTTTAAATAGCTTGAGCAAACAATAGTTTCACCGCACACATGCAATCATAATACAATGCTCAAGTGTATTCAATAAGAGACCTGGAGGCCAACATCTCTGCTTATATCTAACTCCACAAGTAGAAAAATCCCCCCTCAATGTTTAGGTGGATAACACTGCATATGCAATGTATTAGACACTCAGTTGTTGCTTTTGAAATGAAAAAGGCTTTATGTCAGAAGCAAAATGCACTTACGGTTGATTTATATTAAAACAAATATGGTATAAAATATTATAAACAAACTATTAACAGCTTTGCTTTGATGTTCATACAACTTTCTTATTTTTTCCCTTTAAATAGCAACCAGACTTTGCAAAGGGCAGATGTAATTTTTGTTGATCTTAGCTGTCAGACAAGACAGAGGCAGCATGAAAGATCACTTACAGTGATGTGAAGCCAATCCCAGGGACCTTTTTCAAGTATCTACAGGTTATAACCCAAACAAAATATTACAAGAGAAGCCCTGACATGAAAAGATAATAACGATACACAAAGGGATCACTTAAATAGCCAGTGACATAGTCTGATCTGGAAAGTTAGACAAAGATGGGTTACATATGTGCCATATGAAAGGATGTCTTCCTTTTGACCACTCCAGGATGTTGCAGATCATTGAGCTAAAAGGGCTAGCCTGGTGCCTGAAGAACAGCTAGAAAGCCTAGAATGATAAAACATGAATTTGGCAGTGTAAGCTCCAAAACATGCTGCTGCTACACAGACAATATGACACACAGCCCCAAGAATTACTTTTACAAGATGCTAAGTAAATAAAAAAAATATATATAATTAAAACATAGCACCACGCAAAATCAGTAGATTCACTCAACTGTCAAGAATAAATTCAGTGTACTGGAGACACCGGCTGAGACTTGCAGCTGGCTGAACATGTAACACCACAGAAGGCCAAGCCTGCCATCTTGTGGACATTTGTACAAGACGCTTTTATAGTCTTGGAAACCTGAATCAAGTGGCAAACGAAACTTTTCATTTAAATTCTTTTTATTTGTTTATTTTAGTCAAATATATATGAATGCTTCCTTCTTGAGGAGGGTTTTTCGGAGAGAATGTTTACAGAAATCAATTAATCTAAATCAAACTGCAAACAAATTAAAACAGTGACAAACAATGGAACGTAGCATTTCAATTTGTGCCATGGGATGACATTGTGACATGATGCAGCCATTTTTTTAAATTCATGGATTATTCATTTAAATGTGGGTAACTTGCCTAAATGTGTCCTTGCTTGTAATTAATCTTATAGGATTTACATGACAAAAAAAAAAATCCTTAAAAGTTCCTGAAGATGCTGGAAAGCTTCCAAAAAGCCTGGCTTGAAAGCAATTTTTTCAGACATCCTATGCCTCATGTTCCTAGAGTCAGGGTGTTTTGCATAAAGGCACAAAAGCATTAAAGCCCTCCAAGGGCATTTTTTTTTTTGGCAAGACATTGGTCCCAACAGGCAGTCCTCTTTCTTATTCCACATCACAAACAAGGAAAAAAAATAAGACAGAATAAAATAAAACATACAATTATTAGATTATACTTAAAGTGTACAAGTCTAACATCATTTCTCTAATAAAAAAAAGTCTACTGAAACCTATGCTTAGATTTGAACAGTAAAGGTGGATACAGTGGGTCACTCTCTGAGGACTTCAGCAGTATATGACACCCTAATGAAAAGCTAGTTTGTGAGCAGTTGAGGGGAAACCTCTACAAAGTATACAGCACAGGTACGGTTCTCTGGGGCTGTTGGATAAACTCCCGTAGACTCAGTTTTCCCTGTCTGATCAAGCCCTCTCCTCTGCAGCAGGGCAGGACCACAAGGACCCGGAGGATCATGTCAATGTTAGGGAAAGACTTTATGTCCGAGGCCTTCAGGGTGTTTAGAACACAGGTGGGAAGGGGTTGTTGAGCAGATATGCTCTCCAGCCACTTCTGCCTCCATTTCTGTAGCTCTATGTGTAAAGAGCTCCAGTCAGGCAGATCTTCCTGGTATACCTTGAAAAGGTCAGTGTCCGTGCAGCATCCTTCCATCTTAGAAATGACATAAGGCACAACCTGCAAGCAGCGAAGGGCTGATAGAACATAGTCAGAGAAAAGCTCTCTTATCTCGCTGATCGAGTGCTCTATTGCTCCTTTGCTTACAACCTCCCTGTAGTGCACAAACAAGGACTCTTGTGAAGTGTGGTGAACACTGATTTTCAACTTGGAAGCTAGTACCACTGCCTCTTGGAACCATGTCTGAAGATGACCATCAACATTAGCAGTCACATCATTCAGAGCGGAGAGTAGGTCAGGCAGGCTGTTCACAGCTTGATATAAATCCAGAGGTCCACCTTGGAGACTCTGACTTAAATTTTTGGTGAGGCTCAAGATGTTTTTCATTATCACAACAGACAGGATAAACTCAAAGTTCTGGAAAATGCAGAGGAAGTCCACAGCCTGTGTTATTTCTGCCTGGTTGTCATGGTTTTCCTTAATGTCTTTCAGACAGAGCATGATGGCTTCTAGAATTTCTGTTGCGAGTTCCAGAATGTCATGGCTCCTCTCCCATTGGCTTCTGATTAGCTTATCTCTCAATTCACCGTGCTTTCTTTCATCCTGTTGGAACAAAGACATGACTATGTTTTGTAGCTTAGCCTGTTTCTCTGCATCCTCAGTCAACCAATAAAGTACTTTCTCAACCCACATGGAGCACTCTGCTATCTCATTCACTGTAGATGACCTGGCCAGCCACATGTTGAGAGAGACAGAGGAGTTGATGGTGCGTACAGCTTGTGGGTACCTCTGTGACAACAATGCTGCCACTGCTCTCACCTGTGCACCTGCAATACCTACAGTCAGTAAGCTTTGCCCTCGACAAAAAGCCAAATTCAAACCACACTTTTCAGACAGTGCTGTTGTCACAGAATCCATGAAGACATTAATGTCCTTGTCAAGGGGGACAAAAGCTAATGTATCCTCACATAATGTCTGTTTGTCGAAATAGCAGACACCCACAGGAATATATGGATTGCCTTCAATCTCCACCTGTTGATCAAATATGATGGAAAAATACCTTGAATTTGAATGTTCTTCGAGAAATGCCTCTTGAGCAGGGCCATCATAGAAAGACAAGATTGCTTTATGGGGTACAGTGCTGTCAGGTGCAGCTACTGAAGGCTGGTGCAGGTTATCCTGACCTGCTGCTTGTGTGACTATTTTGGGATGATCTGGGCCATCTTGAGATATTGGACAGGACTGATCAATACCATCCTGAACAGTTACTTTGGCCTGGTTAGAAACATCCTCACCTGCAGTCTTACTATTGTATATATTAGTTTGCGATGCAAAATCTTGACTACTCACAGCTTGAGTTGTTGTGGAAGCCTGGGAAACACTATCTTGAGTGAGAACTATGGGCTGCCTATCTTTGTCATCTTGATCTACAGGGTTGGCCTTATCAAAGTCATCAGGAGCATGCACTTTGGACTGACTACTGTCATCCTCAGCTGAATACATAGCCTGAGTGGTAACATCTTCACCTTTAGCTTTTAGCTCAGTATCTTGGGCTGCTGCTATGGGCTCCACGGAGATATCCCGGCCTTCTGTAGCATGCATGGAAACATCCTGAACTTCAGTGACATGCCTCCATGTTGACCTCCTGGACGTCTGCATCAGGATCCATTGTAATATCCTGTGCTACTGTTGTGGGTTCTGCAGAGACCTCTTGGGGTTCTATCTCAGGCTCCATTACTACATCCTGAACTTCTGTTGCTGCAGGTTCCATGGTCACATCTTCAGATATTGCAGCAGGGTGCGCAGTGACATCCTGGGATACTATGCTGGATTCTGTGGGGACACCCTGGACCATTACTATGGGTTCTGAGACAACATCCTGAACTTCTGTGGTATCCATGCCAACAGTCTCAGTAGCTGTTACATCCTCTGCAACAGATTCTATGCTGTTGAGATGCTCTGGTGGAACAGACTCCATGTTAACACCTTGGACTGCTGCTGTGGGCTCCATGGTAACACCCTGGACCATTGTTGCAGGCTCTGTGGTGATCTCTGGGGCTGCTGTTATGGGTTTCATGGAAACACCCTGGCCTTCTAACACAGGCTCTACAGTAACACACTGGGTAGGAACAGTGGGTTCAATAATCTTGCCCTGGTGTGCTGCTGCAGATTCCAGGGTGACAGTATCTGAGATTACTGCAGATTGTGTAGGGATATCTAGGATGGCTGCTATAGGTTCTGTGGTGACATTTTGCACATCTGTTCTTCTCTCTGCTACAGACTCTGTGGGGGTATCTAAGGCTTCTGTGGGGATATCTAGGGCAGCTGCTGTGGGTTCTGAGGTGACATTTTGCACATCTGCTTTAAGCTCTGTGGCAATATCTAGAGTGGCTGCTATGAATTTTGTTGCAACATTTTGTACATCTGCTCTAAGCTCTCCTATAGGCTCTCTTGGGGTATCTAGGGCTCCTGCTGTGGGTTCTGTGGTGACATCTTGCACATCTGCTCTGAGCTCTGTAGAGACTTCTGATATACTCTTAGTAGTGATGCTCACTCTTTCTGAATCAGGAGCACTGTCGATATCCTGAATTACTGCCGTGGGCTTAGTAGAGATTCCCTGGAATAAAGTTACAGGCTCCATGGCCACATCTTGAGCCTGTGTAGGTCTCATGGTAACATCTGGTGCCGCTGCTACACGTTCTTTAATGACACACTGTGTTTCTTTAACTTGCTCCAGGGAGACTTCCTGCATTTTTACTTGCTTCAGGGTTAGATCTTGGACTTCTGTTGTGAAAGCAACACTAACACCCCGACTTGCTTCTGCATCTGCCTCAGTGGTAATCCCATGGGAATGCTGTTATAGGCTCTGTGACATCACCTTGTTCAGTTTTCACAAGCTCTTCTGAAACAACAGTGGCAAGAGCAGTAGCCTCAGTATTGACAGTACCTGTTGTATTTGATAGATCCAGTGTAACATCCACAGTTGATGCAACAGGCTCTGTGGTGACGTTCTGAGCTGCCAGTTCTGTTACCGGTTCTGTGGCAGCAATCTGTGCTGCTTCTGACAGGTCCATGGGATCATCCTGGACTGCTGCAATAGGCTCTGCTGCAACATTCTGTTCTACCGGTTCCGTAACAGGCTCTGTAGCAGCAACCTCTGCTACTTCTGTAAGATCCATGGGATCATCCTGAACTGCTGCAATAGGCTCTGCTGCAACATCCTGCGCTACCAGTTCCGTAACAGGCTCTGTGGCAGCACCCTCTGCTATTTCTGTAAGATCCATGGGATCATCCTGAACTGCTGCAATAGGCTCTGCTGCAACATCCTGGGCTACCAGTTCCGTTACAGGCTCTGTGGCAGCACCCTCTGCTACTTCTGTAAGATCCATGGGGGCATCCTCAGCCACTGTTTCAGACTCTGTTGTGAGAAACTGGGCAGCCAGTTCTTTTAGAGGCTCTGCAGCAGCATGCCGTGCTACTTCTGTGAGCTCCATGGGGGCATCTTCAGCTGCTGTATCAGGTTCTGTGGTTACATACTGGACTGCTACTGTAGACTCTGCTGGAACAGCTGGCTTAATGGTGTTCCCCCGAGCTGCTGTGACCGGTTTGGTCATTTCTTGTTCAGTCGTTGCAAGCTCCTTTGAAACACTGGCAACAATAGCAGCCTCTGTACTAATATTATGGGTTGTCTCCGATAGATCCAGAACGTCATCCTCAGCTGCTTTAACAGTCTCTGTGGTTTCATTCTGGACTGCCATGACAGGGATTACAGCAACATTTTGAGGTGCTGGTTCTACTACAGGGTCTGGGGTTATACCCTGTGTTTCTCTAATGTTCAAAGTGAGATCCTCATCTACTGTAACCAGCTCTGCAGTTACACCCTGGGCTGGCTGTTCTGTTATAGAAGCTGTGTCAGCAGAATGCTGCACAGCAGCACCCTGTGCTTCTTCAGTGAACTCCATGGGGACAACCTCTGCTGCTGCATGAGGATCTGTGGTGACATCTTGGACTGTTTCTTCCATTACAGGCTCTGTGGTTCGTGTGTCCTGTGTTAGTGAGAGTTCCAAGGTGACATCTGCAGCTGCTGTAACAGGTTGTAAAGTTACAACCTGGGCTGTTGTTACAGGGTCTACAGCCTGAGATGACAGTTCCAATACAGGTTCTGTGGAAATAACCTGTGCTGCTCCAAGTTCCACAGTTACAACCTCAGATGCTGTAACAAACCCTGTGTTGACCTCTTCCGCTGTCGATTCTGTTACAGCCTCTGTGACAACACCTTGCACTGCTTCTTTGGCTGATGTCACAGGTTCTGTGGTGACATCCTGGGTTGTCCCTTCTGTTAGAGATTCTGTAGTGTCATTTTGGTCTTCCACTTCTGTTGTGAGGCCTTGAGTTACTGGTGTGAGATTTATAGTGACAACCTCATCTGCTGTGTAAGATTCTGTGGTGACATCTTGCACTGCTTCTTTGATGTCCTTGGCTGAAGTGATGGGCTCTGTGGAGACATTCTGGGCTGCCACTGTTACAGCCTCTGTTGTGACACCTTGCCCTACAGTTGTGAGGTCCAGTGTAACAACCCTGATATCCTGGGCTGTTGCCTCTGAAACATCCTGATGTCCTGCTGCCTCTGCAAATGGACTCACTGCAGACAAACCTTCACTGCCATCTAGAACTGTAGTTGTCGACTCCTGCCTCCTCTCTAGAGCAGTTGAATCATCTGTTTCTATGGCACTATCCTCTGGAGTCACAGTGATATTTGGTGCAGGAGGACTGAGTTCTGGAGACACAGATAAACAAAAAAAATTACAACAACAACAACAACAACAACAAGCCATAAGAATATATAGCCACAAAGTGTAGTTTCCCTAAACTCACTTAAAGAATAAACGAATGTTCTTACGATAGGATGTTTCAATACAGATTGTCACTCACCTTTAACGTCACATTGAAGTGCTGTTTCAGGCTGATCTTCTGTGATGGATGGAGCTGTGTCCTGTGCTTCCTCTGAACCACCAGAGCCATTAGTCTTAATGGCTATTTCTTCTGAAGCAAACGCAATAACTTCTGGGGAAAAGAGAGAGTTCACTACAAATCCAAAAGCGTAGGTTCTGTACACACTTCAGCTATATTTTTAAGAAAGCATAACTGAACTGTTTCTACGTAGCAAAACAATTTGGGGAAGGCTAGACTGCAAAATTAAAAACATTAGTGAAAGAACACATTTGAAATATAAACACATGACATTTATTATCATATAAAAAAATTATAAATAAAATAAATAAATAAATAAATAAATAAAACACATACCACCATCCATTCTCATAGTGGAGACGTTCTGTTTCATCTGCAGTTTTGAACATGGAATACCAGTTTAAAACACCAGCAACACACTTATGAGCACTTAAAAAAATGAGCAAATAATACAGTACAAACCTAGGTACACACCTGACAGAGAAACTCATGACACTCTGGGTCATTTTCCATACACCTGTCAATCACATCCTCCAAAGTCTGCAGTGCCTTGCGATGCATAAGGAGCATTACTGTGTCAGTCTTACTACCCCTGCAGACAATGTCATTCCTGAGAAAGGATCTCAAAGAGTTAAGAGTGGTCTTCATTAAATCACACTCCATGCTAATGCTAGGTAGCACAGCCACAAGCTTGAGGAGGGCGGTAACATTAGGATGACTTCTAGCCTCGGGATGATGGAGAGTCTCAGAGATGGAGGCCGGTGGTGAGATGTCTTGATACTTTTCTCGCCAAGCAGTAGCCCAGGTATTTATGTCATCTTCTACTGTGTCTGGTTCAGGTAGATCACTTTGATAGATGGTGTAGAGTTTATCTGTTGCCTCCGGAAAAATAGGCAGAGGGTTGCAGGTTGGAAGCAGCGAGAGAACCTTGAGGGCCTTCAGGTGACATTCAGAAAAGTTAAACTTCATTTCTTCAATCAGACCACTCAGAACAGGTATGCTGACTGTTTCTCTGTAGCCCACCTCTGGTGCCTCATAGCTGCCAACTGCCTCTGGATAAGACAGTCCTCCAGCAACTTTAGCAGCAAGCTGTGCTGCCTCCTCAAACCAGACAGCATGCACTGCATTTATATTCTCCAGCATCTTACTCAGGGACTCTACTATAAGAGGGATCTTCTCCAGCTCACACATAATGTCAGCTGGATTTCCACAACGGAACACCGTGCTACAATTACGTAGTGGAGCACAGGCATTTTTCAGGATCACAAGAGGAATGACAAAATCAGACTCCCTAATGGCAGTAGAGAGGATTAGGGCATGTATTGACATGCTATTACTCCATGAACCATTAGAATTGTTACTAACAGAGTCCAAGCAACTGAGAACTCCCTCTAGCATGTCCACCAAAATGTCAAAGAAATCTTCAGTTTTTTTCCACCTCGACAAACAGGTCTCTGGGACCTCTGCAAGAGCTTCTCGAGGAGTATTCAAGAGACCCTCCATAGTCTGGGAAAGCTCAATATGCAGTCTTGGTGACTGATCAAAGAAAAGTAACAGGTCCTCAACCACACCAAGAACCTTAGTGATGGGGTCATTATGAAGGCTTACAGCCAGCCAATAGGCAAGTCCACAGGACTCACTAGGCGTGTTGATGGCAAGAGGATAGCTGGCCAAGAAGTCTAATGACATTTTTCTAAGACTATGACTACTAGCACCCATACACATGAAGGACTGGCCACGACAGCAGCCCATCTGGAGTCCCCATTCCTCTATGAGAGTGTCTGAAAGAGTCTTGGCTTGAACATCTGCATCAGCACTTCCATCAAAGGGCAAGAACCCTAACAGCTCCACTTTAGGTGTGCAATCATCAACATACCTGACAAAGACAGGGAAGTACTTCTTGTCATCCACCGAGACCATTTTATCAGTGATAATGGAAAAGAATGGGGACTCTTGAACTTCACAGAGGATTGTTTCCCTGATGGACTTAACAAAATTCTCCAATATTTCCCCATCTGATAAGCACTTAATATTCTCCTGACTCCAGTGACACATGCTAAGCTCTTGAATGATGCAGTCTTGCTCTTCCTTTGGAAGTTCTAAAAACAGGCAGTTTCTCCGGGCCATTCTGGCTGCCACTCTAAAGACTCTCTCGCTGCTTTGAAGATTGTCCGCAGGTTTGCCAGCGTGGCCATTCTCATCCAAAGGCTTCACCTGCTGTTCTGTCATAAGTGCTTCTGACACTGGCTGAGTGTCCATTTCTTCTACAGCACCTTTGTAGTTATCTACAAGAAAATTAAGCACCTATTAAATATTTCAGTAAGCATTAAAATTACAAAAACAATGTGTTTAAAAATGTGTTAAGTGCAGGACAGAAACACATACACATACATATTACCATGAAGATTTAATATAATCTTAAAAACTAATGTGAGGTTATTTTTGTGAGAGGGCTGGGGGCTCATACCTTCTGCCTTTACATCATTACGTTCTGGGAATATTTCAGATGCTTTGTCCTTGGGGAAGATCTGTTTTCAAATCAATTTAAAGGGTATAAAAAAGTTAATGACAGCTCAAAACCATTACAAAAGCAAGAGAAAAATATGCTAACAACTTAAATTTTCAAACCTGCTGAGTGTCCATCTCCTCTACCTCATCTTTGTGGTTATCTACTGTAAAACAATAGACCAACAGCTTGACTGGATCACTTTGTGAATGTGTTCAGGCATAGAATTAAAAAGATTAAGAACTGAAAACTCTAAATATCTTCAAAACAACATTTCCTGTTTGTAGTTGCTAATCATTCACAGCAGAAGTTGCAATACAATATTTTATGGTTTAGGTTCAAGAATTCTAAAACCAGAAGCAAGCTGAAACAGATAATAGAATGACAAACCTTCCTTTACTTCAGAATTCCTCAGGAGACTTTTAGACTCTTTGTCCTGTGTAAAAAAACAATGTTGAAGCAGTATGAAAAAAACAAAAAATTTAACAATCCATACTTTGATTACTATGATGATTATCAGTTAAACAAACAAAAAAAGGACCTTACCAGGCAGATGCCCTCCAGTGTTTTTGGAGTGACTTTCAAGCACTGGGTTACCATCCTGTCCAGATCCCTGTTGAAGTTTGCGCCCACCTGCAGCATGGCTAAACATGGAGACCTGTCTTTGGCATAGGTGTTCCTCAAGTAGTCTTGAAACATTTTATGGCGCTTCACTTCCCCACAGTATTCCAGTGCAGTGCTTGGCAAGACACACATGATCTTTAGCAATGTGTTAATGTTGGCAAAGTACTGCATGATTGGTAAGCGAAGAGTCTGAAAAATAGTGTCCGGTATAGTCGGAGAGACCACTTTGGTCTTCCATTTTACCTTCCAGCAAGACAACTCTGTGAAGAAGTTGTCAGGGTCTGGAAGGTCACCGACATATAAAGGAGGCTTTGACTTCAGGCTTTCAAAAGTGTAGCTGACGGTCACAGAACACGGGACAAGGGATAAGAAGTTGAGTGCCTCTTTGTGGTCATCAGAGAAATGATCTTTGACAGAGTTGATAAGGTGGTCAACTAAGGGGAGGCTGACTACATCTTTGTAGTATCCGCCTGGTTTTAGCAGGCTGTCCCTTGGAAAGGTTACACCATCAGGCACTTTAATCTGCACACCCAGGTTTTGAGCAAAGGCACAGGCTTCATCAAACCAGTTTTGGTGGAATACTTTGATGTTGGTCTTGACTCGGTTGAGTGTGGCTACAATGCCACTGATTTGGCAGAGCTGTGAGGCAGCACTAAAATGATCTTTCTGTAGTGCCGCACTCAGTTCTCTGGTGAAGGATGAGACGTTCTTCAGGGCAACTAAAGCTACAATGAAATCAAAGTCCCGAATCAGTTGCAGGAGTTTCTTGGCTTGGTTAATTACGGACAAACTCCAACTCTGTGGACTGTGGCTCTGGAAGGACTCTAGACACTGTGCTAATGGTTCCAGAATCAGAGCAAACACATCATAAGAGTCATGCTTCTCTAACCAAGAGGAACAGAATGTCCCTTGAAGTTCGTGGACTTTCTCATAGCTCTCCCTTAGACCAACAGCTAAGACCTGGTCTAGCTCTTTTTCCAGTTCAGGCATGCTGCTGAAAAACAACACTATCTTCTCTAATGTATCAATGGCTCGGCAGACTGAGGCCACAGGCACAGACCTTGACCACCAGGTATTAAAAGAGTAACAAGAGCAGTGAGTGCATATTGCAAGAGGGTGCATCTCTTGTACTTTGCAGGCGAAAGCCTTAAGCTTGTAAGAGACTTCACCTGAACCCAAATAAGCCTGGCCTCGGCAATATTTCAAATCAAGACGCCACTCTTTGGTGACAACGTCAAAAAGACGCTCACACATAGATTCGGTATCAAGGCTCGCATCCACAAATCCCAGCAGCTCCAGCCGCATGACATCAAAACTATCCACAAACCTGAGAAACAAGGGGAGAAAGTCTCCTTCTCCTAACCTCACTGCCCGATCAATGAACAAGGAGAAGAAAGAATTACCGACCTCAGAAAGAACCCCTTCGCGTACCACGTCCTCGCATACTTTCAAAACTTCGTTCATTTCTGATTTTGTCACATATTCAACTTCTCCCTCCTGGCCTCCCTGAGACTGCCTGCTTTGGCTGTTGCAGGCTGCAGTGACCGCAGCCAGCAAGGCTGACTTCAATGCCTCTTTATCAGTCCCTGTACAATCAGCTGGTTTCTGTGTCTCCAATTCCATATCCAAGGTCATTTCTCTTGGTTCCTCCATATCTTCCTTTGAAGCATCATTTGCATTGTTTTCTGATGCTGAAAAAAATAAAAGATAAAAAAATTAAGTTTTTTCAAGTAAAGAAAAAAATTAGTACATATATTTATAAGCCTATATAAGATATTTTCCCCAAACAGTGTAAGCAACATGAGAATTAATTACTATTAAGAAGGATTAGTTTTACATGTTGAGGTGGTTATGTATGTGGTTATGTGATAATTTTCAGTTTCTCAACAATTAGGTATCCAAAAACAAGCATGTCTGTAATTTTTACAGACTATGCATCCCTGTATCAGTAAAGTATGTGGCACTTTATAGGTTAAATTAATCCAGTGCAAATTGCCGTCAGTAAATATTCCATCATATCCTGTGGAAAAGGAGCTTTTGCTGTTTTCCAAAATATAGAGGCACTCAAAGAAGTATTGTATTTGTATTCTCTATGGCTCAAATCAAGACGACGTATACAGTCCTCCTCAAGCATAGGACTCTGAACATTAATCCATGAAAAGTGACAAAGCTTAATTTTATATATCAGCGACTGTTGGCTGTAAATTCCCGAAATAACAACAATGCTATGTAAATTGTTAGGGTAAACAAACTCACTATTAAATTAAATGTCTGGACTTGTGAGCAGCCGTACGAAACATTTTTGGTGTGATGGCAGCTTGTAAATTCAGTAGCCACTCTTGAGTAGTCAACTTTTTCAACAAGCCAAGATTTCTTATTTCACTCAAATTACAACATTACAGACATCCTGTGGTAAAATGACATTAGCCCCACCTCCCCATGTAGAGCCAGTCCCACCCCAATAGTACTTTAGCTGGTGAGAGTTAGTTTTTTTTTCTTTTTTTAAATAACAAGCTTTACCTGAAGGTTGAACTTCCATCACTTCGTCCTGAGAACACAAAAGGAGGCTGCATTATGAATCATACACTGTGTGACTAATACAGTAGCAATAAGTGATCAATTAACAATCACAGAATTAACAATTAAACATGTCACATAAATACACCTCACTGGCCTACATTCATCAAACTCCACAAAGCAAGAATATCTGGGTCAGTCAATCAATGATTATATGAATGCATAGAGCCTCATTTTAGTTTACAGCTCACACTATGGTCACTTATCCACTACAAGGTACCATAACTTTTGGCACCAGAAAACTGCTTTTTCCATTGGTCCAGCACAAGAAGTCCCAGTTTTACGGATTTTGGTGCCTAATCCAGACGGTACCAACAGGACCTAAAGGTATTTGAGGGTGTTCTCTGTCTCTGGCAATACTTGCAGCTGAAGCAGACAATGATTTAGCAAATTCTTTAGTCTCCTAGGTGAAGACAATATCATCAAGTACTATTAAATTACCAATAAGAGCACCTGAATGTAAACTGGAATGGTACGTTGATGTGTTGATTGCTAAGGTCACACTAACACTGTTGATATTTACGCTAGCCACCACAGAACAAGTGTTTTTGCCCATTTGCTCAACCAGCAAGCAAGGTAGCTAATTACAATGCTGGAGAGGCGTAAAATAAGGAAAAGACAATTGTATCCCAAGTTCAAAAAGTTCCTGCTTGGGTCAGTTCTTGTTTTTGAATGTGCAGTGGAAAAACACCCTAATACACTCTGATATGAATGGTCCAGTTTTACTACGCCATAAACTATAAATCTGAGAAATAAGCAGTCTAATTACCTTACAAAGCAGCTGCAGAATGTCCGGATGATTTTCCACATATGACTGCACCATATCCTCAATGTTGAAGTGTACATCTTGATTGACATAAACAAATGCCATGTTGCACAGTCGCTTCTCTGCTGGCACCTCCTTCATGTAGGAATGATATCTGTCCAAAACCATGTCATACTGTCCATACACATCTGCATCTGCATTAATACAAGGAATCGAACCTAGAACTCTCAGCAGGCTCTGCACATTGGGATAGAAGCCAATGTCTGGGATTTTCAAGGTGGCAAAGACACTGGTGGGCAGGATTCTCCGCTTGCTGGCGTGCCTCCACTTCACCTCCCAGCAGCCCAGCTCATCATAGAAGGAGTCTGGGCGTGCCAGGTTGTTCAGGTTAGCATCAGCCACCTTGTCTTTGCGGATGCTGAAATTGTGGTCAGCCATGTATGACGGCACTAAAGATAGCCATCTTAAGATTCTGACCATCTCAATGCCCAGGACCCTCTTGACCTCATCGATGAGATACTGCAGGATCATCTTGCTCAGTGTTTCCCTGTAGTAATCTTCTGCTGAGGGTTGGGGTTTTGCCTCGCCATCTCCATTAGTGGCAGTGTCCACCGGGAGAGTGACTGGCACTCCCAGCTTTTTGGCCCGACCCACTGCGTCAGAGAACCACTTTCTGTGGAATATAGGAATCTCCTGCAAGTGTTTGTTGAGCAGCTTTAAGGCATTGGAGATGGTGTATTGCAAAGTACTGCTGATGCTGATTATGCCTCTAAGGCTAGGATTCAGAATGCTCACGCAACACAGAGTGTTCTTCAGAACCACCAGGGAGATGATGAAGTTGAAATTCTTTAGCTTGTCTTTCAGCTTGAGCAGCTGTTCCACAATTGCCGTGTCCGCCTCAGACAAAGCGCTAGTGCACATTTCTCCTATGCTGTTCAGAAGTGGCTCCAGAATGTCCAACATGGTCTGGAAGGCATCGGTGCCGTATTCCCAGTTGTTCTGGCAGGCCTCTTTTACACGATCCACCTCACCTTTGATGTGACCATATGCTGTAGTTATCTTGGCATGTAGTTTTTTCATCAGTGTCTCAGACTGCCTCAACATGGCAGCAACTTCTTCTACAGTATCAACCACCTCCTGTATGGGAAGCACCGGCAGGGAACGAATTAGCCACATGTTGAATGCATAAGGGTCACTGGGCGCAAGAACGACTTGTGGGAAATCCCTCAGCATTCTACAAGAAAGCTCTTTCAGCTTCTGACACAGGCTACCTGTCGTCAGGTAAGTGAAACCTCGACAGTGCTCCATCCGCAGTCCCCATTTGCCACGAATCTCAGACACTAGCATGTGGAACAGACTGTCCGAGTCTACGTCACAGGGCAGAAATCCCATCAGGTGCTTCTGTGGAAAGCCGTCATTGGTGACAGTGCGTGTGAACACCGGGATCTGATCTTTGCCCTCTATGTTTGTTTTATCTTGAAGAAGAATGGAGAAGAAGCGGGCCAAGCGCAAACTGTTACGGATCTCCTCGCGCATCACATCCTCTCCTAAGTTCAGCACGTCTTTTGAATCAATTTTTTCTGCACAGATGGGGTTGACCGTTAGCTGTCCAACAGGACCACTCCCCATCGACTTCGCAGCATTGTTGCCAATGCTGAAGCCAGTGAAAGCTAAAGTTTCCTTGAAGTAAACTTTCAGAGTTTCCTTGGCTTTGGAAGTAGCAGGATCATCCTTCTCTGGTTCATCCAACGGAGGATTCTGTGTCACACTGTTTTCTCCTGGGTCTTCTTCCACTGTCTGCTGTGGAACTGCAGCCTGTGTATTACCTGAAGAGAAGTACATATTTATTAGTCTTTTCTTCATGCACATAACATCTGTAACCAAATTTTGCATTACCAACCTTTTGTCTTTTTTGCTTTGACAGGATCCTCGGCAACCTGAAAACACAGATACGAAGGAATACGCTTTAAATATGCAGCCACACTTCTGTATTACTTTGTAATGAGTTGTTGAGACTTGATCATAGAATTCACTACTGAATTCTTCACATTATAAAGGTCAAATATATTTGGAGTAGCATAACTTATCAAATCAGAACATCACACTCTCTCTCTGGCTTACATGGACATTATGATCCAACAAACACACACTGAGAAACACAACTATATCAAAATAATGACTAACAGGCAATACATTATGTATTACTTGCATGTAAGTAAGCAATCTATGGCTATTTCAGTGTATCAACATCAATCTAAGGCTGTTTCCACACCTGATTTGTTTGCTAAAGCTCACCCCGGAGTTTGGGTTTTTGTTTAGTTCAGTTGGTTTCACATTACGACAGATAAACTAACATACTTGGTCACCATTTTTGTTATGTGAAATTCACGAAATGTTTCAATATTTCTTACCACTACTGCCTAAATAAGGTTTAATCTTTTTCAGAGTTAGCTAGCAATGTTTGCTATCTGAACAAAACCAGAGACATTATAAAGGAGGTCTGTTACTTCCACTCATCCCAGATAGCAAGCATATATTGGTTAACACGCTTGATAAGGTCGGCACCCCGCTGACTGTTTGCCACTGCTGGTCCACCCTCGGACCACCCAGATTACTGTCCTGCATACAAGCTCTAACTAGTTTTTAATCTCCTCAAACAGATTTTAAATACACACACTTATTTTACAAAATAAACAGACAAATATTACAAACAACTGAGAGAAAAATGACTAGACCTAATGTAAAATGATTTTAGAAGAACTGTTGTTGCTGATGCTGAGCTAGATTAAAATTGTTTACTCAACTAATTTACAAAATACAACTAAAGAAAGGATGGAAGGAAGGAAGGAAGGAAAAGTAAATCAGACTGAGTGGAAAATGAGCAATGGTAAGTGGAATTTTGTCTAATACTCTTAGCCACCGGTGGGACAGCCGGAAAACGCTAAACAAAACGCTAGTGGACCACCAGCTTTGCCATCAGCAGGCCAAAAGTGGTCCACTATCCTCTTACTATCAGGGATAACACTACTATATCTCTGAATGTGGAGAAACCTACAAACTTAAAACTGAAAGCCACATAAACGTAACAAACATTTTTGAAATCACTGGTAAAATCTGGCAAAAATCACAATTATTATGTAGAACTCTGCTCAAGCAACACATAAACTGAAAAGAACGGGCAGCTTTACAGACTGGCTCTTTTTATCAAAGTGCGGGACACTTCCCAAAAACAAATAGCATTGAGTTCATCACTGAAAAACACACTCCCACATGCAGTAAACTGAATCAGATTGACAATTTTTGGCAGACCACTGTTCAGTTGTTTGGTGTGGACCCAAGTATTACACAAAGCAGTATTTCTCAGTTAGCTAGACAACTTAAGCCCAAAGTCAAGCCTGTCCAATAGGGAAAAAGAGCTAAGGGACATTCCTATTGGACAGTCCTCATCTTCGGGCTCATGTTATCTGGCCGACCAAGAAGTCCTTCTTTGCGAAATGCCCCCCAGGTGCCCTGAGCTCACCAGTCATAACAAGCCAAACTACAGGAAAGCTTTAATTAATCCGCACCAAACCAGACAGGTGTGGAAATGTCCCAAAACACATTTCTAGCTGAGTCATGTTTGTGTTTGCACTGATGTCTTTCTTGTTTTGAATCGGATTTGAAAAAGCAAAGCGGGTGAATACGTAAAGCAAATATTAAAACTGTAGTGTTCAGTAGGTTCTACTGAACTCACCGTTTGTTTTGTTCTTTTTCTGCTGCTCCTCTGTGTGCCGTCTTTGTTGGTTGTGAAGTTAAATATAGTTGGAACTGCATCATCCTTCAAAATAGACTTAAGCTCGCTCTAAAACAAAACAAAATGTGTAAACATATGGCTGCATCAACTGGCCTTCAGCAACATCATAATATATACATTACAAATAGGACAATAGGGACAAAACAACATCAGAAAGCAGCACTACACAACAACAGGAACAGCTGACTAGCTAGCACAGATCAGAAAACCATATACAATGCTATCTATCGCAAGTTGACTGAAGCTACTATGAAACCTCTTTCAGTTACTGCATTATGGAACAGAGAGCTTGCTGCCCTAAATTATACTCCGGAATGGGGAACTATTTAGTCTAATCTTAAGAGAACATCCAAAAATTTAGCACATCAACTTATTCATTTCAAGGTTATTCATAGAGCATACCTGACACCGTATAGAAGATTTAAAATGAAGCTCCAAACTACCCATTACTGTCATATATGTACTAACACTGCTCCTGGTACATTTTTACATATGTTCTGGGAATGGCCCTTCATTGAAAAATTCCAGAAATGTGTCAATTCAGTGTTGTCTGATTTACTGGAAATTGAATATAATTATGACCCATGTTTGTGTCTCTTGAATGACAACTCCAATATAGGGCTAAAGGTTATACAGAGTAAACTATTGTTTTCTGGATTTACTGCTGCTAAAAAGACAATCCTACAAAACTGGATCACACCTGGACTTCACTTGGAATCATTCTGGGCTGTTAATTTACTTAACGTAGCAAAACTTGAATGTACGGCTGCGCGACTTAACCATGCTAAGCACATGACTGTTGAAACATGGCAAACTTTTGTGTTACGTATTTTGGATTTCCTGCAAGGTATACGTTGAATGTGGACATTTCATCCCTTATTTAATTTTGTGATGTTGTACCTTTGATCATTGTTGCTGTCTATGTCTCTTTTTTTGGTTGTCTGTTGCCCCCTATCCCCTTGTTGTTTGTTGTTTTGTGCAATAAAAATTCTTGATCACAAAAAAGAAAACCATATACAATGCTCTTCTATTCACAGAGATCCAGAAGTGACATGACCTTGCCAGGTTTCTAAGGAAAAAATGAATGCTAATAAAATATGTACTTACTTCCTTGTGTATCAAAGATGCATCAAAATGCTTCGAGCAAAGTTTGAAGTTTCTGTGTAAGTATTCAGGTGTTTTAGTCTGGAGGTCTGGTCTGCCACAGTTACCCACCCATTGTTTGCATCTGGAAATAAAGGAGAAAAACACTGGTCAGCTTTCTAGCCAGTTTAACACAGGATAAAACGTCACAAGGATACTTTGCGTAGTTCAGTAGAACGTGCTTCTGGTCACCTTCTCATGTTCTCCATCAACATCATCTGTGAATCTCGGCAGCAATCAGACAGATATGTTTCCAGATTCACCCTGAAGACTGTTCTTCGATTGCCAACTTACAGGTCACAGAAATCACTTCTATATAATTTTCTCTGTCTTGGTGGCTGTAATACAGCACTGGACTAGCCAGGCTAAAATAGAGCCTCCCTCTAAGGGGGTTAGTCTAATACGCTGTTACAACGAAGACCCCCAAAGTAAACAATGAGACTCTCACCCCATATACATTTAAAAAACAGTTCATTTCTTTTTGAAGTCGGCACAAGTTTATGAAAAGTGTCCTACAGAAAGAACATAATTCAGCTTTCTTGTGCGGCTGTTCTAAAATAAATTCAGCAGCGTTTGACGCGATTTCTTTCCATTAATCATTTACTTTAATGCAAACATTTTTATGTACAGGGTGATTAAAAAAGATTCATCCGATTTCAAAGCGCGATATTTTTACAACCGTGAGTCGCCTAGGAACCAATCACAATCCAATTGAAAGAGGGGGTCATAGAGTCTCTGACTGTCAGTGGAAGATGGCTCCTTCAGTCTGAGAGGAGATGAGACCCCTGAGCAGAAAGCGTTCTGCGTTTTCCACTTCAATAAGAGTGAATCAGTCATAACTGTGCAGTGTGATTTTCGTGGGCAGTGAAGCTCCAACAGCTCAGAGCGTTCGCCGTTGGTTCCACAACACTGGATGATCTCCGAAATCGCACTGAAAGAGCCGTGAGTGCAGCGACACTCGACATGCTCAATCCAGTATGGGATGAGTTTGACTATAGTGTTAATGTTGTCTGTACAGCTGGAGGAGGTTCATACTGAGACCTTGAACAATTACATAATAAACTTTATGCTCATTTAAACCATTTACAGTTCACTGCATTGTTCTGTAATGATTTACAAGTGAAATAAATCATTTTGAAATCGGATCAATCTTTTTGAATCACACTGTATTTAGGTTGGAAGGCTTGTCTGGTTCAAATAACCCAAAACTGCACTGATCTCCCCTAGACGACAACATCTTTCCCTGGAGTGTCGATAGACTGCGCCATGCCCATATTAGGAATTTCGGGACAAAGCCATTTTTCTGCATGGGGAAAAATGAATAGCGTCTATATTGCTGCTATTGTGCTCCGAGCTAAATAAACTCGTTTTGTCTTGTGAATGTTTTAGTAGTATGTATGTAGCAACATTCATATTCAGTCTACTAAACTACCTCATTATCCAGAGGATCCAGTGACATTCAGAAGGACAGAAATGTACACAGGACAAAAAATGGTCTGAACATTTTGTTTATCACAGAGAAAACCAGAGCAGTGTTCTTTATATGAGCATATTAATTAGGAGTGACACACCACATTTACCACTCCATGACACTGCATCCATTCCTGGTACAACACACAGGACATTGCTATTAGTAAAGGGCTTTTACTTGAATGATGCTATTTTATAGTTTACACACAATTGAACATTTAATGTATTCAGTTATTTTATTTGTTGTTGTTTACTCTTGTGTAGGTCACTGTACATCTTTGTGGTATCTTCTAATTGCACTACATGCTATTTATGGGCATATGTTGCACAGAGGACCTGGAGCAATGCTGTTTCATCACACTGACACACTGGACACACTTAAAGATGGTTCTTCAAGCGTTCTTTAAAACCATGAGTTGTATAGAAACATTTGCATGCTAATTTTTTTTAAAAAGTTGTTCTTTATATTATTAAAAAAAAAAAAGTTCTGTTATATTATCAGGCATGTAACAATAAAAGCACCCTTTTTGGCGCTATATATAACCATATAAAACACATTCTCCCTCATTCTGAAGAGCCATTCCACCATGCAAAGAATTTTTTAAGTATGCAGAGTTGTGTGGTTCTTCTGTGGTTCTAAATAGAACCACTGCCTTTACTAAAGCACTCTCAAAGAGACATTATTTTTAAGGTGTGTATACTTGTGCATGGTTGAGAGGACAAAGGTCTTCAGATCTTGATTACTATTGGCTCATACGCAAAAATCCTGTACCAAACATACAGAAATTACTTAAAATCTTCATTTTCAAAAAGTGCACATGCACAGGTCTCATAAAACCCAGGAATAGCACAGATTTGCATCATAAACAGTGCTCAAAATTAAAGGGGAACTCCACCAATTTTTCAAAATATCCACATATTAAACAGTTAAAACAGAGTGATTCAGAGAGGTTTGGTGTGAGATGGTTCAGATGTCTTTACAGTGGTGGTGACAGGAACCAGGGGTCGCCATGACTACAACACAAATAGACATTTTATTTACTATCCAAAACCACCAGTGAACCGACACGAGTCTTCTGAGTTTATATATTTATGTTGACGATGGTAAAACAGTGGATAATCTGAAAAGTTGGGACGTTTTTGGCCTAAACTATCACAACACTACTGTAAAGACAATAACTCGGACATCAGGCAGTGAATTCATAACCATTTCATGTAGTAACTTTCTGTGAGGGAGCTTTTAGAGGTGGACGTCTGATTCCTATCACCACCACTGAACAATTTCATTTTTACACCAAACCACTCTGAACCACTCTGTTTACATCTGAACCAGTTAATTATACAGGAATTCTGAAAAGCCGGTGGAGTTCCCCTTTCAGCCCCTGCCATTTTGAGGAGGGCCTGATGATGGCGAGCGAGAACCAAAACCTTTTGCTTGCAGTCGTCATGCAAAAGTTAAGGCTAAAATCAATGACTTTATGCGCATGCTAGTAACCAGCTGGTGCCTGCAAACCTCGATTAAAGAGACCTGAATGGTCAGTGTGGTGACCACAGGCTCAGATGTGGGAGCAGGTCGAGGAGGAAGAGGCTGCACTGCCTTCAATGAATCAAAGAGGAGGAATTAGCTGGCTAACTAGCAGGCGATGCTAGCACGGTCCGTTCTGGGCTCTGTGGAAGAAAATAAGCAGAGTGAGGGTCAACACGCGCCGCCAGAACACGGCCGGAGATCCGCACTCACCGCTCAGGGTCCAGAGGGAACCTGAAGAAGGCGATGTCGGGCTGGTTGGTGCTCTGCTTACAGTCCGCTGCGGCACAGCAGTCGGGCATTTTGGACTACATGCATTCACCTAACAACCAGCATCAAAATGCATGCGTGCAAACGCCTCCCGCGGCCGCTGCTGCTGCGACGGGCGCGAGCTGGGCGACAACAGCGCGCGCCACAGTCTGGATCACCGCCTGAAGCTGAGCTGTTATCTCCTGGAGGGGATCATGCCACGAGCTCGGTGTTCGGAGACCGAGGCGCTGCTGCTGCTGCTGCTACTTTATCCTCCTCCTCCACCAGGAAGAACAACCGATATGGAGCGGAAATGGACTCCCACCGCAGCAGGGATCATGAAAGGCAGCAGCGGCACCGGCTCTGATTCCCAAACGCCGCCGGGACCCGCCAAGCAGCGCCGACCGCACCGACACCTACAGCACGTACAGCGGGCACCGCACGGCCCGCACAGACATGCCAGAGAAAACCCAGCTCGGTCCCTCCAGTTCGCTTTCCTTTCAGGTTTCACTTCACCACGAGGCGCCAAGGATTCCCCCCTCCCCTGCTCTCCTCACGCGCGCTCTCATTTGCCCACGTGACCAAGTCGAGAGCACACCTCTCTTTTGTCGTGATAGGTGAGAAATGCAACGAGCCAGTATTGAGGTCAGCGCCTTCAGACGTGCATAACGTCCACTGGTTTGGTCTAATCGTGACTTCCAGAGCTGAACAGCAAGAACAGCTGTTACCTTCCACACTGGCCACTTTATTAGAAACCCCTACGTTGTGCTTCCACTCACTGGCCACTTTATTAAAACCCCTACCTTGAGCTTCCAATAACTGGCCACTTTATTAGAAACCCCTACGTTGTGCTTCCAATAACTGGCCACTTTATTAGAAACACCTAGCTTGTGCTTCCACTCACTGGCCACTTTATTAGAAACCCCTACCTTGAGCTTCCGCTCACTGGCCACTTTAGTAGAAACCCCTACCTTGAGCTTTCTGTCCACTTTATAAGAAACACCTGTCTTGTGCTTCCACTCACTGGCCACTTCACTGGAAACATGCACCTTGTGCTTCCGCTCACTGGCCACTTTATTGGAAACCCCTACCTTGATTTTCCTGGCCACTTTATTAGAAACACACACCCTGTGCTTCCACTCACAGGCCACTTTATTGCAAACACCTACCTTAAGCTTCCTGGCCACTTTATTAGAAACACGCACCCTGTACTTTCACCCACTGGCCACTTACAAATTGCTTCCTTATTGGTCACTATACACACTGTAGTTCATCTGTTGCAGCAGTTTATCAACCTCTCTTATTCATCACTGGTCTGTTTCTGGGCTGCTGTTGACCAAACTACTGTCTACCGTCAGGACAGCAGTGACACTGTATTTTGTGAGTGGTCAACCCAAAAACATCCCTCTGTGGTCAGACAATGACCACTGATGAAGAAATAAGAGGACAACTAATACAAACTGTACACCAACAGAAGAACGACAGTCTCCAACTGTACAGCAGCATGGAGGAACTACAAGAGAGGGGTTTCCGATAAAGTGGCCATGTAGTATAGATAGCTTTGTGGTACTTAGTTTCTGCATTGTTTTTCTAAAACTGAACACACAAGACTGAGACGCTGAACCACAACACACAAACCAACCTGAAATGATGACGTCAAAAGTAAACAGCTATTTATTTTCTCTATTTGATCAAGGAGAACAGGAATGATGTCAGAAGTAAAACATCCATTTGATCAAAGAAAACAGGAAAACTGAAATGTTTATTTTACAAGTTGACATGGAAACAACTGTGGAGAACATTGCAATTTCACAAAAGAGCATTTCGCTGAAGTGTAACTGACAAAATTAATTCTAATATTTGGGCACACAACACATTTTAACGTCTCAGACAGTTTCTCACCGATTCTTTCACATTATATACATTCATACCACCTGAAAAAGCAAAATCTGAGACTGGAAACCAAAGTCCAGGTGTCTGTAGTGGTGGTAGTGGGTCACTGTACATGAAAGCAACCATGTTTGCTTATTTTTAGCTGCAAAAACTTGAATTTATATTCTGAGCATTTCCTACAGGTATCTGTATGCCTGTATACTCATCCATCATCCATAATCAAGCAGGTGTCTCTGTTGGCTCCTTGTCGGGATACATTTTCAGGTACGTCTCAACCATCAAGTCCAAGTCATACCCACAGCTGATGTTAAACATGGCCAGACTTTTGTTTCTGTGTTTGGCAGGCGTGTCCTGCAGGTACGCCATTAGACGTCTTCTTGCAGTGCTGCATCTGTCATCTGCGAGCGAAAGGACTGGCAGGCAGCTCAGGACTTTGAGGAGCGCGCAAACATTGGGGAAAAACTTCACGTCAGACAGCTGAAGCGTTTCAAAGATGGTGGACGGTAAGGTAACGTTCTTGGTGCCGTGTTTCCATTTGATCTTCCAGCAGTTGAGTTCGGTGGGTAACGTGTCTGGATTGGGCAGGTCTTCCTTGTAGATTTCCGCGCTTGTTTCTTCCGTGTTGAACTTCAGCTGGCCCATGATCGCAGGCACCAGGGACAGAGACTGCAGAGCTTTGAGGTGATTTTCGGAAAAAAGGTCGCTCAGCTCCTTAATAACGTGGCTGACCACCGGAAAAGTGAGGTGGATTTTGTAGTAGGCCTCAGGCTGGATCTCCTCACCGGCATCCGGACGCTGCTTTCTGAAGAAAAGTCTGGGGATTTTGATGGGGATTTCCAACGCAGCGGCCAGGTTGACGGCCTCTTCGAACCAGAACTCATGGTAGACCTCAATGTTCTCGAGAACTTCGTTGACCGAATGGAGGACAGCCGTCAAACTGCTGGCGGCAAAGAAGACCTCACTGGTTTGTCCTTGGAGATTCTTGCCAAAGGCTCTGGAAAAGGACAACGTGTTCTTCAGCACAACCAACGCCATGACGAACTCGAAATCCGACAAAGCTTCGGATATGACGAAAGCATTGTGCGCAACATCGTCGCTCCATTTGAATTCTTCATTGTCATGGACACTATCCATGCAGAGGAGCAAAGACTCCAAGAGGTCAACGGCCAACTCGAAGGCATCATGCTGTTCAGTCCAATTGGTGTGACAAACTTCCTTGAGGGCAGCTGCTTTCTCTTCGTTGCCCTGGTAGTAGATGGAAATTGCATTTTCCAACTGATTCTGCAGCAAAGGTGACTTGCTGAAGAACGCATCAATCTTTTTCAGGGTTGACATAACGAGCTGCACGCTTGTGAAGTTCATGCTGTTGGCCAGGCAGATGTTTAAGGAATGAGCAGAGCTTGGCGTGAGCACAGCTAACGGATACTGCTCGCTCAGTCTGATGGCCACGGCTTTGACTTTGAAAGCGTAGACGCCAGTGCAGAAATATGCCTGTCCTCTGCACTGTTCCATGCTCAGGCCGTACTTCTCCGAAATTTCGGTCGAAAGGCTCTGAGCGATGGCCTCCACATCTCCCTCAAAGCGCAAGAACCCTAAAAACTCCTCTCGCAAGCTGTTGACCTGGTCTACAAAGCGGATGAACAAAGGAAGGTGGTTCTCTCCTGCTATCTCCACAAGGTTGTCCATGACCAGGGAGAAAAAGCGAGCCTCCTTCACTTCAGCAAGCAAATCTTCAAGAATGCACTTCTCGCTCACTTCCAGCATCTGCTGCAGCTGAGTGGACGAGCAGTACTCCAAGTTCACGGCCGCCGTTTCGAATTTCCTTCTGAGCACTTCGTCGCCGGCGTTGATGCGATACTCCAGCAGGGCCTGGAAGTTGCTGGGCGTGAAGCTTTTGCTCCTTGGTTCTTTTTCAGAATGGCCGTGCAGAGGGATGTTCTGCCTCCCCATCATCACCACGACATCAAACAGTGACCGCAGATATTCCTTGTTTTCTCTTTCCTCGTCTGATACCTGAGGACCATTATCAGTCTCTTGGCCATTGGCGCTCTCGGCAGCATCTTTAGGTGCCTCCTCTTTCTCTTCCACTAGATATAAGACAACATACAGACAGGTTAAATTAGTTGGAGGCTTAAAAAATTCACAACCAATACATTTAAACCCATGAGCCAGAAACGGCCAAGAGAGTCTGGCTGCAGACATGCACTCTCAGACAGATGCACTCTCAGCCCCAGTGACGTCACGTGCACATGCACTCTCCGCCACAACAGCTGAAGCAGCCCAACGGCACGGTAACTTTTGGCAGCTGCTGCTTAGCGACATCACTTAATCCATTTTTCATCCATAACACGGCGAGAGAGTTACATTTAATGTACCCCCCGTTGAAAAAAAATCATAGAACCCATTAAAAGTGTCTGTTGGTTCCTGGTGGTTTTCAGTAGTCGCTAATGGTATTCTGTGTTTTCCTGATGGGTTGATATCACAGTGTAAAGGATTCTGATTGTTTAATCAGGTGTTTTGACTGATTCCACATACATTTGATCGTTTCCTAATGGCCTCGAACGGCAACCATCAAGCCAATTCCCATTAGGAAGCAAAACCATCAGGTTTTATTCCTAACGGCCTGCAAACACAGTTATGCTGTGACGTTCTGACTGTTTTGGTGCCCACAGCGTCGTCTGCTTGGTGCTTTTCTACATTGTCACAACGTTGAAATGTAATTCCTCAGAAAGTTAAGACAACGTTGTCTGACAACTTTCTAGGAGGTTGTGACAACCTTCCAGAATCCTTAATAAGTTCTATTTTAATCAATATTACAGTTTTTGATAACCGGTTCTACTCGTCTTCAGCATGGCTTTCACGAGTTTCATCAGCAGCCTGTTTTGTTTTTTCTGTGAATAAACCCGACATTCGTGTCTGATCATCGTGGTAGGTTTTATTTAGAAAGTTTCCATATTTAGTTACCTTATTATCAGTATGGCAACGTTAATGTACATTCAGTGTAACTCTTGTTGCTCAACAGTACGTGGTTCGCTGGTTTTCCTCATAAAACCGACAAAACACACTGTGGTGGCAGAGTGGCGCTGACGTCATCAATAGGCTGGCGGTGCATGTCAGGCTGAGAGACCCTTCTCGAAACGACACCCTTCAATAACCGTTTCTGAATGACTCCTGGCTTGAACATACAGGGCTAGGAAGAGCGTCCAAGTCTGTATAGAGCTTTTATATTATGTGGTGTAAGGGTGGGCAATATGAACATAATACTTAAAAACATTTCTAAGATACATAATATGTCATTTTTCTGGCGCTGTGCTGCACGAAATCCAATGAAACTGAATGAATTATGCTTTGAAACCTCCGAAACAAGTACTGACGATATTCACAATATACTCTGAAAGGCATTTTGTGACGTAGTTTGTCAATATTTCAATATAATTTCGTCATACTGCTGACTCCCAAAGTGGAACTTCTTAAAAAAATATAAAAATGGTTCTTTAAAGAAGCAGATCGTAAGTCAACTGACCTTTACTCACTTTTGCCTTTGTGGCCTCATCTTCTGCCTGCTGAAGAGAAAAAAAAAGTTTTATTAATCTTAAAACAAACTGCAGCAACAAATAAATCAATAAATGCTCACTAGACTTAA
Source organism: Colossoma macropomum (assembly GCF_904425465.1). Lineage (NCBI taxonomy): Eukaryota > Metazoa > Chordata > Actinopteri > Characiformes > Serrasalmidae > Colossoma > Colossoma macropomum. The sequence goes on from NW_023494804.1 coordinate 2,487,942, forward strand.
CAGACTTAAACAATGGTGCCAGCTCACAAATGTGTGGTTGACTGCAAGCGAACATTTACATATAACCTCAGGTATTTATGAATAAGATCTGTCAACAAGTTCTTTAGTAAATCATCACCACATCTGTCTAATCTCTGTGCTGAAGCGCTCAAACAACTCGATTCCACAGAACGACCAGCTACAGCCTCTAATGCTACGTTTACACAGCAGGTAAAAGTGGCCCAAATCTGAGCTTTTTCCTCATATGTGAGACAGATGTGTGTCAGTGTGAACAGATAAACACACTGAATCTGACATTTTCAATTCTGATTTGAGACGCTTTCATATGTGGTACGGAAATCTGATACGTATCCGATCTGCAGCAATGCGACTCAGTCTGAACAGCCAGATCGGAATTCATGTGGTTTTTACGTCAATCCAACTCGACATTCGTCATCATGAGACTCAAACATTTAGTCTGATGTTTCTGTACAAAAAATAGAAGAGACTCATCCAAAACCCTCCATGTTTAAAGAGATTTAGAAAGAAATGGCCGAACGCGGCCGCAGGAAGACGAGGCTGCAGCATCAAGGAAAAGTCTGAAAGCAAAGTTTAAAGAATTAAAGACGACGCAAACCAAAGAAGTGACCGTGGCTGAATAACGTGCCCTTTTTACTCAAACACATTCTGGGTGATGAGCCCAGCTGTCAGTCAGTGAAGCTTCATGATGGCTCCTGTGATGCTGGTGAAGATGAAGCTGATCCTCCGGGAGCGACTGGCGTTCGTTGGCGGTCGTGATTGTTTACCTCTGGATGAGCCGTGAAGCAGCGTGACGCTCTGTTCTTCTGCGCATGTGGGTCAGTTTAGGAGCTGATCTGTTCAGACTGATGTCGCATACAGATCACATTTAAAAGATAATCTGAACAGCCAAACAAAAAAAAATCAGATTTGGTGAGAAAATCAGATTTGGGTCTCTTTTACCCGCTGTGTGAACGTAGCCTAAGAAAGAAACATTCCAACCTCGTTCTTCGCCCGTTTGCGGGTGGGATGGTCAAAGATGGTTGGTATGGCGGTGTCTTTTAGAACCGTCCTGAAAGGGCTCTGAAAAATAAAGTATGGTGAGTGAAGCACTGCATGCAAACAAACATTCTGGAAATGAACTGCATGGGGAGAAATGTTCTAGACCAGGAGTCTCAAACTCAACCACTAAAAAAATCTTATTATAAATTATAAGTCATATTAAAAAATCCTAAGAAATTCATGGACCAGAGAACACCTGTGTTTTTCTGTTTTTTCTTTGCTATAACCTGAGCTGACCATTGTTTATTCAAAATATCGCTGCTGCCGGAAGAAAACCTCGTATCTCCATTTTTGATATTTTTCAGTTTTTGAATAATCTGAAAATGCCTGTTGCTCTTTACATTGTATGTAAATTTCGTGATGAATGGACTAAAAGAAACGACCCAAAATGACTTGGAAAGACGTTCCATTGATTTACATTAAAAGTAAAGTAGGTTTTCTCTTTCTCCTGTAAAGTTACCATTTTGGAGATACAAGGTTTTCTTAGGACAACAGCAACGTGCAACAACTATATGTAGTAGACCTTGAAATATTACATGAATACTTGAAATACTCTAAATGTAAACGTCCCCAGGAGCTCAGTCTTTTAAACCTACCTATTTGCTTGAATTAGACACCCGACATCCTTTCTTTATTGCAAGTTCCATTAATACTTGGGCTCAATTTCTGAGCTGCTGAGCTAGTGTTAAGTGCATATTGTATATAATGTATGCATGTAATGTATATAAACTAGTATATTAGTTGAGCAACAGCTGAAACGTAGTTAGTGTTTTTGGTGATATGACTGGCGTGGAACTGTGCAGAACTGTGTAGAATTGAGGTGTAACTGCTGTCCCATGAACTTTTGTTGCGGTAGGAGAGTTGGAGCGCACATTATGTTGCAGTGCATGATGGGGATTGTAGTGCAGTGCATTGTGAAACAAGCTAATATTAATAAAAAAAAAAAATCTAAATACTTTTGAGGGCCGGAGAGGATTGTGTCAGACCCAAATCAGGCTCGTGGGCCTTGTGTTTGACACATGGGTTCTAGACTCTCCCATAATCAAATGCAGGTACAGCCACACAAACTAAACCTGTGTGTTTATCGTTTGCCCGGTTGGTGGGCTCCGTGCACAGCTGAGCAAAACAGCTTTGTTTTTTCCTCTTAAGTATGAACCTTAAAGGTTGGATTTCCCTCATCAAGGGAGTTCGTTAAGGGTTTTGCATAAAATCCCTCAGACGTTTCTCTTAGCTAAGGGGTTTACTACAGTGACGGAGGCTTCACTGTAGTAAATTCCCATCGTATTCGCAGCATAATTCTCTCAATTAAAGGAAATTACTATTAGCAGGTAAACTAGCTAATTGCTGAAAATAACCCACTCTCCTAAAATTTTGATAACCTGCTACTCCTGTCAGAATCTCCCCCACTTTAGGCAAAAACTCCATCGGAAATGTGTTCATGGACATTTTTAACACACTTGACGCAAATAAATGTACTGATTCATGCATGCATTTTTAAATGTTCTGACTGGCTGCGTTTGCTTACCACTTATCATGCCAATCACTCTGGTTGGCCATTTTGCATTGTCCTAACAAAGGAGGCGGATATAGCCAAGTTCAGCTACAACATTCATCAGTCTCCATACAGGTGGAGCAAAGCAGCATAAAGCAAATCACACAGCTTAAAATAATCTCTCTTTTAACAAAAATATATGTTGGATTATTACATGGCTGCTAACTACGATGGTGTTTTAGGGTCACTGTTAAAAATAATAAAAATAATAGACTTGGAGAATAAAGTCGTAATATTTCAATAATAAAGTGGTCTAACTGTAGGCGGGCTAACTGTAGGGGGGCTGCCATAACACGCTGGGGTCTCGGTTGCTGTACTGGCAAGGATGAAGACACAGAGTCCACTAGAGTTCTGCTCCTTCAGGATCGATCATTTTGATCATCATTCTCACTGTCTGTGAAACTTCATGCCCTCTTCGAATGGGGGGAGATGTAGCCCCCGATAGCCGTGTAGACGACCCTGCCTGAGGTTCTCCTTCAACAACACAGACAGACAGTTTCCTCCGAGTCCGTCTGGCTCTTTATTCTAGATAAACACAGTTTCCTCCGAGTCCGTCTGGCTCTTTATTCTAGATAAACACAGTTTCCTGCTCAGCCGTTTCAGCCAGTTCTTATACTAATAACAGGCTGGTGCTGATGTGCAGGAGAGACAGGGAGACTGAGTGTTTCTTTATGGGTGAATCCATATGAAAGTAGAACTCCACCAACTCACCGCCTCTCATTTAACACCAGGAGGTGCTGCCTTCGCTTCGCAAAGCCTTTGGCCACAATATTGTGACCTTTCCTGGTATTAATGCCACTTTAATGACGTAATTCTGCGACTTTTCTTGAAATATTATGACTTTTTTTCTCTAAATCTACTATTTTTGATTTTTTTTAAACAGTGGCCCTAAAACGCTGTTGTGGTTAACAACCTTTAATTTTTTTTCTGAAAAAAATACACAGGAGGTACATTCTCCTCATTAAACACCTCCGAAACACAGCCATATCTTCAGCTTGACTGGCTAATATAAAAATAATAATGATGCTAATAATAATAATAATAATTATAATAATAATAGTAGTATTATTATTAACAACAACAACAACAACAACAACAACTGTAAGGGAGCATTTTCCTTCCCTTTAATTATCCAGAGGGAAATGACAGTTAGGGAACTCTATGCAACGCTTGAGGGATTATTTAGGGGAAAATCAATCGTTAAGGGACAATGTAAAGGTGTATAACGATTTCACTCAAGGAAACCCTTAAGTAACATGCTATGGGTTTTTTTTGTGCAACACACAAACTTAGGAAATACTTATGGGTAATTTTAAGGGAAATTTCTACTTAAGGTGTTTCATGCAACCGGGCGCTGACCTGTAAAAGACAGCGGTGAACAGCACCACAGTACATTAACCTGCTGAACTGAATGAAAATGAAACTCACTGTTTTTAAAATGAGATCTGGCTCAAAGTGCCGGGCACACAGTCTGTGGTATTTGTTCAGATGTTCCGGTGTTTTGTCCCTCAAATCTGACCGACAACAGTTTTCCACCCACTTTTTGCACCTATAAAAGCAAACAAACAAACAAATAAACAAAAACATCAAATCAGGAGCCACACTGGCTGGCTTTACTTTGATACAGGTAGTGCTGGGCACATCGTATATATTGGCTCATGCTGTGATCAGTTTTAAAGCTATTTTTTAGCAAATTATTTGAGAGATAATGAGCATTATATCCATTATATGATGCCTATAAAACATCAGCATCCCTGCTGCCAAACAAATTGTTTAGGCTACTTTTTTATTCTACTTTGTGGACTCACTCATGATAATTAAAGGTGGAATTTCTCTGCATAATTAAATGATTAAGATGCAAACAGAGCGGTTCAGAGTGGTTCAGAGTGGTTTGGTGTGAAACGCTCTGTTCTAGATAAACTTACTGAGTCAGAACTGTTCACAGTGGTGGTGATAGGAACCAGACGTCCACCTCTAAAAGCTCCCTCACAGAAAGTTCCTACATGAAATGGTTATGAATTCACTGCCTGATGACTGAGACACTGTTTTATGATAGTTTAGAGAACTTAAACTCCATTCATGGTGGAGGGATACATAATATGCAGGGCGCTGTGAGGCAAAATAGTCCCCAAAGAAAACTTATTATTTCAAATTTTCCACTATTTTCCATCATCAACATTCCATATAAACTCAGAAGACTCGTGTAGGTTCACTGGTGGTTCTGGATAGTAAATAAAATGTCTATATTTGTGTTGTAGTCATGGTGACCCCTGGTTCCTATCACCACCACTGTAAAGAAACTCACTGCAATTCCCCTTTAACTGCACCGTGTCATTCACTGGGTGCTTCCGATTGTTTTGAATGAACAGTTCAAAATACATACAGACTAAATTAAACCTTGCTTTCTTTAAATGTGCATTTGGTGTCATTTTAATACAAACAGAACACAAAAGAGTGCGGCTGAAATAAACTATATCAGGTCTGCAGGTCCTTCTTTGAGCAGTGTAACTTTATTAATGCTCAAGTGATTAAATAAATAAAGAAGGTATTAGATTTGGCAGAATATTAATAATTAATTAATTCAAAAAATAGTCATTACATTTCTGTGACACTGAAGTTTAATAACTACACTTAAAAAAAGAGGGTTCTTCAAGGGTTTTGGAACAATGAGTTCTATACAGAACCATCTGCATGCTTAAATAGTTCTTTGCATGGTGAAGTGGTTCTGCAGATTAATGAAGAATGTGTTGTATTTATTTCTATAGAGAACCTTTTTAAAAACAGTTCTATATAGCACCTAAAAGGGTCTTCCTGGCATCACACCACTAGCAGAACCTTTTAGGGTACTACACAGAACCATACACAACACATTCTCCATCAGTCTTGATTGTTCTCAGTGGAACCATTGCCTTTAAGAACTCTTGAAAAACCATATATATATATATATATAAAATAACAACTAAGCCTGTACCCCAACCTCTCTGTTCGTCAGGCTAACACTAAACTTTCTCACGTCAGTCATGGAATTTTCCATTCCACCTTAAATGGTGCAAAAGTTACATTATCTATTTACAACTAGTACCTCACACAGTTCATTCTTTGTAATGTGGACTGGAAAGCAGTCCACCTTAAATAGTGCAAATTATAGTATATTATCTATTTAATTCTATTCTACAGAGTACATTATTTATAATGACAGCTAAGCTGTTTATCAAGCGTCTAAAAAAGAGGCTGAAGTTAGTTTCTTATTTGAATCATCTGTTCCACCTTAAATGGTGCAGATAATCTCACAGAGTACAGTATCTATTTACAACTATTTTACATTTTTTATAATGTAGACAGCTACGCTGTTTACGTAGCGTCTAAACACGAAGCTTTAGCTTCTTATTCGAATTATCCGTTTCCACCTTAAATTTAGAGTATATTATCTACGTACTACTATCATCTTACAGAGTACATACTTTACAGTTAGACAGCTGTGCTGTTCACAAAGCGTCTAAACACGAAGCTTTAGCTTCTTATTCGAATTATCCGTTCCACCTTAAATGGTGCAGATAATCTCACAGAGTACAGTATCTATTTACAGTTATTTTAATAAATAAAATAATAATAAATAAAATTTGAGTACATTTTTAATAATGTAGACAGCTACACTGTTTACCAAGCATTTAAACACAAAGCTTTAGCTTCTTATTCGAATTATCCGTTCCACCTTAAGTGGTGCAAATTATTTTAGAGTATATTATCTATTTAATTCTATTCTACAGAGTACATTATTTATAATTTAGCCAGCTGAGCTGTTTACAAAGCATCTAAACACAAAGTTGAAGTTAGCTTATTTTTCGAATTATCCGTTCCACCTTAAATGGTGCAAATTACCTCACAGAGTACAGTATCTATTTACAGTTATTTTACAGAATACATTCTTTATAGTGTAGACAGCTGAGCTGTTTACAAAGCGTCTAAACACGAAGCTTTAGCTTTTTATTCGAATTATCCGTTCCACCTTAAATGGTGCAAATAATCTCAGAGTACAGTATCTATTTACAGTTATTTTACAGAGTACATTTTTTTTACAGTGTAGACAGCTACGCTGCTCACCAAGCGTCTAAACATAAAGCTGAACTTAGATTCTTATTCGAATTATCCGTTCCACCTTAAATGGTGCAAATTATTTTAGAGTATATTCTATGTACCTCTATCTTACTGAGTACACTCTTTGTAATGTGGACAGCTGAGCTGGTTATCTAGCGTCTACAGACGAAGCTGAAGTTAGCCTCTTATTCGAACCTTCCGTTCCACCTTAAATGGTGCAGAGGCGCCAGAATGGAACTGCTGCACCATTTAAGGTGGAACGGAAGGTTCGAAGGAGAAGCTGGCGCGTTAGAATCGCCCCTCGGCTCCCTTATGATGTGTCCGACTGGTCGGTAGTTTAACAGTAGTTTAACCAGCCCGGCTCGTCGGTGTGTGTGACGTTACTCGCCTCTCCGGGTCGCGCGGAAACCTGAAGAACGCCAGTACGGAGTGCGAGCTCATGCGCGAGCAGTGCAGCGCGGCGCAGAAGTTCGGCATGTTTTAAGGTGGATTTTCCCGCCGGCAGATGATCCGCAGTCAGACGGGGCGCATTACCGACCGCGATCCGCGCTGAACGGGGACTCGGGAAAGTTTCTCAGCCGCAGTTTCGGGGCCGAATCCGCGGCGCTCGACAGTGCTTTGTGCGGCCTGGAGGAGTCAGCGCGCAGAAGGGGCCCACAATGCTTTGCGTGTTGTTGTTGAGCGGCCGAGCCAATCAGATTTGGCCTGGACAATAAATTTGGCGCCCATGAAGGGCAAGTCCACCAAATTTGCAATTTTTACATTGTAGGAAGCGCAACAGCATACACAACAGCCAACAACCAGAGGGTGCAAATACACATTGAACCTCTACTGCATGAACTACTGCTTAAACATCATCAAATGTTTAAACTTGTTTTTGTTATTTGAAATGGCTTAAAATAATGGGAATTTTTGAAAAAAATATAATCATTTTTTTTCATAATTGCTGTATGTTTATCAGTCCTTTAGCTTTCTTGCTTCATGTATGTTTTTCAAAATAGTGTTATATTCTTTAATCTCATGGAGGAAGTCTGGCTTGTATTCAGACCATCCCTACTGATGGTAAATGATGTTTAAAATAACAATGATTAAATCCTGTACAGATTTAAGATGTTTATTTGTTATTTGAAATTGCTTAAAATAATCTATCTATTTATTTCTAAAAATTTAGAGGGTTACCTGGTAAATTGTTGCCATTTGGCAACAATGCGCAATTGTACCACAGCACCATAAAATCTAATAAAAAAGCACCATAAAATGTATTTTTTTTTCTCTAAAAACATCTTTTTATCCTTTTATCCAAAACAAGATCAAACAAATCCAACTTATACTCAGTGAAATGTACGACCCAATATTTACAAATATTGGAAATTAATTCAATTTCAACTGGTATTTGGAATGTATGGTAATAACATCATCATAATAACAATTCCTGGTCATGTGATGTCATAAAGTATTTGTCCTTTCAAAGTAAAAGACCCTTTTTCCACAATTAAATAAGAAAACACAGATTTTATATTACTGCTTTTTGGTAAAATTAAGATAAAGTAGTTGTTGCCATATGGCGCCAGCGTGCAGTAGAGGGTTAAATAAGACCATAATCGGTGTACATTTATAAGTCCTTTAGCTTTCTTGTTTCATGTATGTTTTTCCAATTAGTGTTATATTCCTTAATCTCTTGGAGGAAGTTCGGCTTGTATTCAGACCATCTCTACTGATGTAAATGATGTTTACAATAACAATCACTAAATCCTGTACAGATTTAAGATGTTTATTTTCCAATCTGTCCTAAGAGAAGTTAATATCTAAATCATCCAGTGCAATGCAGTGTCCGGTCTTTCTTCTCACAGAATTCTGCCCTGTGTAAGTACAGTGGTAAAACAGAGACTTGTTTTCTGCTCTAAACCACAAAAGCTCCAGTAACATTCATTAATAACTCTAAATCTCTCTAGAACACCTTTAAAAGGATATATCCCTGCTGAAAAAGGACATTAGAAACCATCAGGATGAAAACAGAGTGGTTTTATCCTCTAATGGAAATTGGCTTTGGCCTAGGAAAAAATATCTTTGCAATTTTGCTCCCAACACAGAACCCAAAAAACACAAAGCACCAGGCTCGGCAGGAAAAGGCACAATTCTGTATTGAAGATTAAGGCTTTCCGGCATCAAGAGTTGCATCAAAAATCCATGCTATTTATTGGGCAAAGAGAGGTCAACACCTGGCTCCTCCTTGCCCTTCCCAAGTGTTTCAAACTTTTTGATTTGCACAGCATTATCTCCAAAAGTCATGGTCTTTTTACCACCCTTATTTCCAAACCAAGAAGTAATATTTCTTTGTTGCAGGCCAGGGCCGCTCTCAGGTCTGAGCCTTCAAGCTTGATTTGCTTCATCTATTATATTCGGATTTATACGATTTAAAATTTCTTTCTGCTACATACATACATACACACCTTTAAAAGGACAAACCCTCCTGCTGAAAAAGGACATTAGAAAGGCACAATTCTTTTATCGAAGATTAAGGCTTTCCGGCATCAAGTATTAATCTTGAGTTGACCCAGGAACGACTAACCAACCCACAAAAATCCACACTTTTTGTACTCTTTTTGGGAAAACACCTGGCTCCTCCTTGCCCTTCCCAAATATTTCAAACTTTTTGATTTGCAGTTATCTCCAAAAGTCATGGTCTTTTTACCACCCTTATTTCCAAACCAAATATATATATCCAAATATATTTCTTTTCATTTGTTGCAGGCCAAGGCTGCTCTCAGGCCTGAGCCTTCAAGCTTGATTTGCTTCATCTATTATATTTGGATTTATATGCCTTTAAATTTAAATTTATTTCTGCTACATATGTACTCTTCCCCCTTTCCCAATGATCATTTTAATGTCTAATGATATAAAGAGTCCGGCTGTATGTGTGTGTCCCATCAGGTCACGGCCGACACCTCAAGGCCACTCACAGGCACACACACAGCCAAACTGCTGATCCACCATGTAATGCTTATATATGAATAATTATGATTCATCAATTACTTTTGAAAAATCTTTATCAAAAAACTCCTACAGCTTAATGGTTTCAAATAGAGACCAGTAGTTTCCTGTAGAACATTAGGAAACCGTTTAGAAGCCATTGGTCACCTGTTAAACCATTAGGATGCTTTACACTGTGGTATCAACACTTTTACACTTTACAAAACTATCAGGAACCAACAGAAACACCTATTTCCAGCAGGAGGCTGTGTAAAATTTTAAAAGTCACTTCCTTTATTATTTATACATTTATCGTAAATCATCTGTACTTTATTCCAGTTTATGTTCCCAAATACAAAAGACCAAACAGATAGCGAGCGTGAATCGGTCCACTGGCTTGATAAGGTTGGTACCCCGCTGTTTGCCACTGCTGGTCCCCCTCGGACCACCCAGATAATTGTCCTGCATACAAGCTCTAACTAGTTACCAAAAAGGGTTCTACTATTGTTACAATGTCAAGCTTGTATACAACAGCAGAACCTTTTTGGTGCTATATAGAACCATATACAACACACCCTCCATTAATTTGAAGAACACTTTCACCATGGAAAGAACCATTTAATTATGAAATTGTTCTATATTTAACTCATGGATCCCTTTACTAAAGAACACTTCAAGAACCATCTTTTTAAAATATACATGTATGTATATATATATATATATACACACACACACACACATACACATACTGTATATACATATATAAAATTATATATATTTAATGTTTGGAATTTATTTTTAAGTAAGTTTGAAATCATCTATAAGATAATAAATCATGCCCATATATATATATATATATATATATATATATATATATACATACATATTTTTTAAGTATGGTATTCTGGACTTATTATTATTTATGGAAGCCCATCCCTGCCAAGAAAAACAGGAATTTTTTCCTCTCCTTCTCTATTTCTGCAGCAGCAGTATGTCAAAAATATGACTTGCTATCTCAAAATAATGACTTACTTCGGGGTTGTCCCTGCACCTCAAATATGAGGCTTTCAAAACATTGACTTCTCTCAGAATAATAATAATATACACTGGCTTAGTAAAACTACTTACTTCCTCAAACTCTGACTCAGCATCTTAAAATAATTATTTTCTTGAGATTCTGAGCTATTAGGGTGAAATTCAGATACTCGTACTCGGTTTGCGCGTCTTCAGGCGAAGGGTAGAAGCACATCTTGACCACCAGCGACCGAGCAGGCAAGAAAAATCATCTTCAGAGAACAGCCACAACACAAATGAGGACAGAACATTTATTTAAAGGGACATTTTACAACGAAGGCCTGAACACAGTCTTTAGAAAGACTGATCAATTGTCAGAACAGTGGGAGCTGTGAGTGGACAGGATTCTGTCGATATTAAGGACAGCGGAGGAAAGGAAAATGAGAGGAAATGGAAAAACAGAAAATACATACAAGTAGAACAGCAAAGTGTAACTTTTCACCTCATGTATCTTTAAATATGGCTTTTGTAAGCGTTCTAGCTGTTCAACTACAGATTATTATTATGAGGGTTTCATAATCAAGCCTCCAAAATATGAGCCATCAGAAAGTGCAGTATAAAAATTACATTAACTCTCAGGTTAATTCGAACTCATGCAGCATTAATAAAGACTGTAGTAGTATCTACATCAGGGGTTCTCAAGCTTTTCCACCTCAAAGCTCACACATTTATCACTACAAAGCATGCAGGCCCACAGGAATAAAACAATTTTTTAAATCTTATTTTCTTTTTGGGAAATGTTTGAGTGCCTACCCCTCAAACACACAACAAGTATCAGTGAAATAAAACAAAATATTTACAGGATGGTGGCAAATTAAGTAGAAATTTTCTACACTATAATTTTAACACCAGTCGCTCAAAGGGAACAGCTGAGTTGTCAGGGGTGTGTATTTTGTTTCTAGAGGCAAAAACATATTTAACTTCTTTAACTCTGTGGAACCACCAGCGGTTCCAAAACACACTTAGTCATATTCTTTACTTCATAACTTTCATATTTCATAAGCTACATTCAAAAGTTGGTCATTGGTGTCATATGAGAGCTGTAACTGTCTTCTTTCTAGTCCAACAGATGGGTGATGTAATTTTAAAACTTTATAATAAAAGAAGCTGATTTATTTTCTACTGAAAGTCGACCCATTTTTCCACAAATCTAAACTGTAAACTGGATCTTGGATGGCGTCTCTTCAGTGATCTGCACTGTAAAAATTATTTTTATAAAAAAAAACACAGAGCGTCTAAGATTTTTGGCTTTCAGCAGTAAACTGTAAGCATAGAGCAACATGTTTATGATCATAAAACACAATGCTTGTTCATTTGAGGGGAGCTTTTACAAAACACCAACACTTACATTTATTTCATTCAGTTACTCCCAAGTGAACAGCTGAGATGTCAGGAGTGTGTATTTTGGTTCTAGAGGCAAAAGGGGCAAAAAATTTACGAAGATGTTTTTGTGCGCCGTTGTTGCCTGGCTTGTATCATTATTATTGTTTACCATTTTAACCTATTTTTCTCCAGGGTATATTTTGGTTTTTCCATCTGAATTTTCATGACCAAATTGTAAGACAAATTATTCAGTAACTGCATGAAATAAATGCACATTTTTATTTTATTTATTTATTTTTTGTAAAAGTTCCCCTCAGATTAACAGAACGTGTGTTTTATGATCTACACATATTGCTATATGCTTAAAATTTACTGCTGAAAGCCAAAAATCTTAGACGCTTTGTGTTATTTTATAAAAATAATGTTTACAGAGCAGATCACTGAAGAGGAGCCAACTGTTTATAGTTTCTAGCCCAGATTTGTGGAAAAATGGGTCGACTTTCAGTAGAGAAAAAACTGAGTTCAGCTTCTTTTATTATAAGGGTTTAAAATTACATCACCCATCTATTTGACTGGAAAGAAGACAGTTACAGCTCTCATACGACCCCCACCTTTAGAATGTAGCTTATGAAATATGAAAGTTATGAAGAATATGATGAAGTGCGTATTGGAACCACCGGTGGTCTCAAGGAGTTTAAGAGGCTACAATTTAATTGTTATTATTAAGTCAATAATTTCTTTCACTGATTTGCCACGACGAAATGCCGTCACTGGCCCACTGGTCCTTCAGTAGTGGCCCGAGCACCACCAAAGGGTGCTTCGTGGCCCACTTATGGTCGAGAAACCCTGTTCTACATGATGATGGTACCTTAAGATTTACACGTTGAGTGAATGGATGCAGTTTAGCAGTGGTAACCTGCCCAATGTTAGTAAATATGACTGTAATGTAAATAATGATGTAAATAATGTGCTTATGGCAGCCCACAGGGTAATATTACTTAAAATGAGGCATGTAAGCTTTGATACACTTCTTTTATCAGTTAAAAGGAAAGCAGCTTGCTTTGTTAGCTTACCTGGAGGCAGATCCATCCCCAGCAGTGTTAGATAAATTAGAAAAGTCATCAGTGTCATCTTTGTTAATTAGAGCGGTTCAATTCCCCTCTTCAGGCTCCGCCCACAAAGGTGTTCTTTCATGGCTCGACAAGCTTTACAGAACGCTGGTAAAAAATCTACGTCATTGCCAGGGAAATTCCACCAATATTTCACAATTTAAACAGTCAAGATGTTAAAGTCATTCGGATTGGTACGATGTTATTACATGAAAAGGTTATGAATACGCCGCTTGATGTCTGACAGTTTAATGATTTATGATCTCTTATAGATAGTAAATAAAATATCTATATTTGTGTTGTAGTCATGGCAACCCCTGGTTCCTATCACCACCACTTTAAAGACATCTGAGTCTCCACAATAAAGCATTTCTCACTAAACCACTCTGTTTACATCTCAAGTATTAACAATTACAGCTGCAGCTATGAAAGGCTGAACTGATTTGTGGGCGGAGCCTGGTTAGGCCATTTGTATATTCATTTAGTAAAAACATTCAAACACCTTTGCACCTTTCCCATCACTTCAGCTTATTTTTTCTCTTCTGATAGCCTCTCCAAGTCTCCAGCCTGGTTGGGCAGGTGGTCCAGCAGAGCAGGGTTCTTCCTGTAGATGTAGGCATTGGAGTCTGCGTCGTCCAGCTGCACCAGCTCAGCCAGCGAGGAAACGCAGGGGTCGTGGTCAGTCAGCATGTCCGGCAGACGGGAGGATTTGCGCTGGATGCGTGATGAGCGGCGAACTGGCGTGAGAAATTTCAGGTCCTTGATGGCGCTCTTGCGGCGAGAGGCGCTGCCTGCTGTTTCTCCTTCAGCCTCGATCCTCTTTTTTACACTAGCATGACAAAAACAGACAATCTGAAATCTGAAAATGGCTTAAGTGACTCTGTTTTCTGCTGAAAGAGTAAAGCCAAACACAAAAAAATTTACAAAAAAAAACAAAAAAAAACAGCATAACTTTCATGTTTGGAATCACTTCCTATATAAAACCTATACAATGTGGAATGTGACAAACTAGGAATTTTTACTCTTTTTATTCTAGATTTTAAGAACTCTAACAATGTGTACAACAGGTTTTCTCAATGATTAATATATTGCAATTGTTCTTTTACTTTAATTTTAGCTAATTAGCTAAATTAGATGCTTTAGAGTGACATAAAATGACTCAAAGGTCAATTAAATCGTTAATCATGGTTATTATAGCAGATCCAGCAGGTGGAATATGAACTATAAGAATTCAACTGGTTCACATTTGGGTCAATTCATGGTTCTGAATGTGCAGTGGGAAACCCCTTATTAAGTGAATGCATCTTTATTAAACCTTGCATTTTTATGATTATATGACCAAAAAGTTTTCAACCTGCAAAAATCAGTTGAAAAGCTTTGTCACCCCTGCACACCCACCCACATTATCTTATCAAATAACTCTGAGGATTATCCCAAAATCCTGTAGCACCAGAGTAGCTTGTCCACTTGAAAGTTAGTTCTTTGCTGTTGTGACTTGACGCTGATTTGTTCTCTAAGAGAAATGCCTGTTAATTCTTATTTACAGCTTCCTAGTTTACTACTAATGATCTGAAAGCTGTGAAACTGCACAGGATTAACATATTAGAATAATTTTACACATTGGTCCTCAAGCGATTTCATATTACTGAAAACAGTGATTTGTAACTTGAAAAACCTTCAGTGGTAATAAGGATCAAGTTCACCACATCACGCTCACCTCTGCAGGAACGGAGTCGTTCTCACACTGTACTTCACCACAGATGCTTCCGTAACCTCAGCAGGTGTGGAATCCATCTTCTCATCATCACTGTCATCGTCGTCCTCTTCCTCCTCCTCCTCTGTGACCTCATCTTTAAACAGCTTCACATCTTTCCGCTCCTGAACCTTCTCTTCACACTCTACTTTGACCTCCTGTCCGTCTACTGCAACATCATCCACTGATTCTAGCTTTACTTCCAGTTCTTCCTCTTCCAGGATCTCATATTCTTTAACCGTTTCTTCTTCCACCTTGACGTTAACCAAAATCTCAACTTCATCATCATCATCACCCGTCTTTGTATCTGCTGAAGAGGAGAGAAGGTGGAAAAGTTACAGCTTAATATACTGGCCACTTTATCAGAAACCCCGTCACTTGTAGCTCCACCGTTAGAGACTGTAGCTCATCTGTTGATGCTCAGTTTGGGCCAATCCCGTTTCACCCCTCTCCCCTACCACTCAGCCCTACCCCTCCGTTTACACGTTCACGTCTAGGGGTAGGGTGTCCCGATTCTTGTAGGGCAAAGTGTTAGGGCTACATGGCCCTGTAAATGGAGGTTTTTCAGAGGTTCCAAACAGAGTATTATGAGGAAAAAACTGGAAAAACATCAAGATGGCTGAGCAAGAGACCAAAGAAACCCACAAATGTGAGTATTTTCTTGTTAAAAATTAGGATAATACAATGGTTATCTTAGTAATGTAATTTCAGTGTATTATGGTCCTTTGCTTCATAAAAAGCTAAATTTACTATTACTCCAGCAGCACTGCTGTGTCTGATCCACTCGTACCAGCACAACACACACAAACACACCACCACCACCACATCAGTGTTACTGCAGTGCTGAGAATGATCCACCACAATAGTACCTGCTCTGTGAAGGTCCATGGGGGTCCTGACCACTGAAGAACAGGGTAAAAGGGGGCTAACAAAGTATCAGAGAAACAGATGGACTACAGTCTGTAACTGTAGAACTACAAAGTGCACCTATATAGTAAGTGGAGCTGATAAAATGGACAATGAGCTTAGAAACAAGGAGGTGGTCATAATGTTATGCCTGATCGGTGTATACTTTATCTGTGTTTTCTATCCTCCCTACTAAATGGTCCAGCCCCCAAATAAAACATGTACAGTGGTGGTGGTCCCTTTCCTCTGATATATGGGCTAGAGCGGGGGTCATCAAATCTGGACCTTTAATCCAGTTTTTGGTCCTGGATTTTGCTGACACCTGTATGTACAATGCTAGATGGCCAATCAGTTACATCAAGTCATTTAACTACCAGTGATTACAAAATACAGGACTGGATTCTGGATTCAAGGTCTGGATTTGAAGACCTCTGGATAGAGGATAGATAAATTGTGCAGTCGGGCTACAGTCTTTAACTGTGCACCGATATGGTGGGTGTTTCTGATAAAATGTCCAATGATTGTAGGTACACGGTAAGGGCTTCTAATAAACCGGCAACAACAAAAGTGTAGTTCAGTACTCAAGAGCAGAAAACTGAAAAATGGATTATATTTATATAAAGAAAGGAAACTCACCACTCTCACAAGAAGAAGGGATTTCCATCGCATCCAGCTTGTCACACAAGTTGAGTACCAGCTGCAATGGGATAGGAGAGAATGTGTAACCACATTAACCGAGAAAGACATCCAGTTGTTGTAGTTAGGCACACTGTGTATTTGCTTAATGACTAAACATCATATTTCACATTTAATTCCTTAAAATTACAGACTTATTATTTATGATTCATATGGAAAACAATACAAAATGGCATTTCTACATTTTATAAACATTTATCTATTGGCAGATATGTCTTTGAAAAATACTCGATATCGGTGCATCCCTAATTTAAATATGCATTTATTTTTTACTTTATTATATTTCACTTTATATTAAAATATAAAGTGAAATATAATAATATTACATTTTTTTATAAATAGTGATTCCGGCCTGATTTATTTTGGCCAGGAAGACCAGAACATCCGCCTTTTTTCCCCACGCTTAAAAATGATGGTTCTTCAAACGTTCTTTAGTCAAGACAATGGTTCTATATAGAACCATAAACACTCAACAGCCCATTCGCATGCTAAAAATCGTTCTTCAGATTGATGGAGAATGTGTTGTATATGGTTCTATATAGCACCAAAATGTTCTTCTATTGTTAGAAGTCTGACTTCATAACATTTTTAGTTTTTTGGTTCAATTTAGAACCCTATACAACACATTCTCCATCAGTCCGAAAAACCATTTCACCATGCAAAGAACGATTTAAGCATGCAAATGGGCCATTGAGTGTTCTTGGTTCTATACAGAATGACTGTTTTTACTAAAGAACCATCTTTTTGAAGAACCTTTATTAAGACTGTAGGCTATAATTAATTAAAAAAATTGCAGCTTATGCGATTTGAAAATTGCTTATTAAATTGCGATTTTGATATAAAAACGATTAATCTTTCAGCCCTACTCGAACATAAAGCCAAACACGAAAAACCAAAGATTATCTGGCTCATACCGATTCCAATCTGATCTCCGGATCCACAGGAAGATCCATAACTGAACTGTCCAGTAGGTCTAGTGTTGTGTTCATGATGTGGCTTGGGCTGCTGGAGAACACCGGCTTGCTCTGAGGGACGAGATCACATTGAGGCTGATCGTTACTCGTCTCCTCACAGCCAGGCTGGTTCTCCTCAGGTTCTGCTTGAGGCTCAAGCTGTGCTACCTTACTGGGTTCCTGTGTGGCTTTGGGTGGTGGAGCAGGTTTGCTTGCTGGAGGAGCCGCCTTCTCCGTCATCGGTGGTCTTTTCAGGGTCTTCCCCTTTGATGCCAGCCATTCTGCCAACTTTGCCCTGCAAAGAAATACATTTACATGTGAGGATATGATGCTGCTTAATGGCTGAACAGCCCAACTGACATACAAATAAAATCTTTTATCTACTTTTTTTACCGTTTACTGTCTAAATTTCTTGACGAAAAGTCCAAAAGAAACCCTAGAATTAGTGCATCATTAATTATTAAATTTAATTATTAAATTATTATTAATTACTTCACAACAATTCCATTTGATTATTTTGGCACGTTTTAGCAATACTTCTAAAATAATGCTGAATACATAATTGTATTACTATATAATCTGGAGTTGTGAAATACTGACAATGAAAACAATACAGGAAGCTGTTTTGTATTTCTAAGGTTGAAAATAGTCTAAGAGTTATACTAAAATTTCACTTTATTGATTATTATTCTAAAATCACACCTCCAGATTAATCAAAGCGTTTTGGACCTAAAAATAGTCTAAATAGCATTATTACTGATGGAACTACAGAGGAAATATTATAACTATAAGGAAACTATAAGGAAATATAGTCTACAAAGTTAACTGGAGTTGTGAAATATTGACTATAAAAACAATACAGGAAGCTGTTTTGTTGTATTTCTAAGTTTGAAAATATTCTAAGAGTTATATTAAAAAGCTTAATTTACTGATAATTATTCTAAATTAATTATAACATTCTGAAAATCACTCCTTCAGATTTATTAATGCATTTTAAACCTAAAAATAGTCTGAATAAAATTATTCATGATGAAACTATGGCAGAAATATGGATTATAAGGAAATATAGTGTACAACATTAATCTACTCCAATATATAATCTAGATATTTACTTTAATTTAGTGCTTATTGAAGTCATTTCATTTTGAATCTACCTGGCAATGCTTTGTTTACCTCCAACTTTGCATCTCATAGCATTTAATAAAGGCTTTTTACTACAAATAATGAATCTTCCAACTGAAAAAAAAATAATAAAAAAATAAATAAATAAATAAATCACTCTGACAGAATGTACGACACAAGTTATCAAAAAGCTGAAAAATACCGAGATATACATTTTAAACCGTATCGGCCACCTCCACTAAAACACACTGATATAGTGAATGTTTACAATAAAATGACCAACGGGTGTAGGTAGAAGGTAGAAGCTGATCTAACTACATGGCTACATGGTTGAAAAGCATTATTCTACAAAGAAGGTCAGAGATGTACGCACTTCCTCTCCTCTGCGGTCTCCATTCGGATTCTGTACTGGCTGGTGGTGCCGGTGGCCGGTCTTTGGGCTTTCTGCTCCACAGCAGCTGCTGCAGGTTTGGGTTTGACGCTCTGCACTGCTGGCTCCTTCTTTCTGATGAACGAGGTGATCTTGCTGGAGGCTGGACGAGCTGTGGTCACCGGAGCCGGCCTTGGTGGTATGGTTGCTGGGCGAGGCACGGTGGGTCGAGCGGATGCTGGAGCTTTGGGTGGGATTTGTCTTTGAGAGATGGACCTCTGGATTGGCTTCTCCGCCACATTTAGCTGCACATCCGACACCGACTTGGTTCTGCTGGGCAAATTAGGCTGAGGTCGGGGTGGTCTAGAGGAACCAGGTAAAGTGGTGACACTCTTTGATCGAATTTTGGACAAAGTTCCCACGTCAGGTTTAGGCTTAGGCACGCTTGGTTTAGTGAATTTAGCGACTGCTGTTGCCTCAGCTGTTTTCTCTTCACCACTGGGGGGCTTCCTGAAGCAGTCTATTTTAGACTTCACCACTCTGCCCTTGTAGGTGCCCGGGATGGGTTTAGGGGGTGCTGTTGGTGGGGGCTTTTGGGCCTCCACCACCAGTTTTCTGTGTCTAACAGACTGTTCGGTGCGGAAAGCCTGGCTCAGCGTTTTCCGCTTGTTAGGATCTGACGCGTTGGTCTTGGTTACTGGTTTGACTTGTTCTTTCGCCTCAGGCTTTTCTCCCAGGTTCCCCTCCTTCTTTTCTTCCTTAAGGTCATTTTTGGACTGCAGCGGTGCAACTTTAGTCAGCTTTTGCTTTGATATGACACTTCTGGACTCTGGCCTTTTCTGACCAGCCAGTGGCTTGGTGTTTTCTTTATTGCTCTGAAATAAATTAACATCAAAATTTAAAACTGTATCCATTTACTGCATATTCATATGAACCCCACCCTGTTCACTGGGACTGTACTGGCCTAAATTAATTAGTGGTCCAACCTTGATCAAACTCACATGACTGTAATACTCATGGAAATCTGAGTTAGATCAAGAGTTGGAACTGAACTGAAGTGGATCGAAAGCAAAAACAGATACTTCTCCCGTAGCTCATTGAGCATTTTGCTGTTTTTCTGCTGTAAAACATCCTTTTTAACTTTATGAAGGGCTAGATAATGACCTGGTAAGTTGAATCAGGTCTTTTACAGTACAAAAACTCTAAAACGTGCAGAAGCAGGAATTCTGTTAGGGCATCACACACAGTTCAACTATTCAAGTGATCTTTGTTACCTCCTCTAAAATAACATAGAGGGTTGGGATGTATCAGAATACAAGCTTTGGGAATGAAAACAGAAATTAAGAATCTGGATTCAGGCCAAGTTAGATTTTGTAAAGGCAGTATTCAGAAAATAGTTAACTTTTTAGAATAATTTTGGGATATTTATCTGCTAAATAAAACAACGTAACCTACCATCTTTACAAGAAACACCATCAATGTTTATTAACTACTTTAAAATAAGCACAGAAGAAGTTCATGCTAAAGCCTGAGTAGACTGATAAACCAATGTGATGATCAGTTATTAATGTCAGCATGATTAAACGTGCTGGGCTCGTGCATCCATTTCGCGGTAAGTTATATATGTATTGTAAACTGAAAAATCACACAGCTACCCACTTGATAGTCCACTTGATAGAGGTTATAGGGATAAGGCAAATTGTTTGCTTAGCTCATAAGACAGCAGTGAGATTATGGGAGCGGCAGTGAACCAAAGCAGGTGGTGAGAGCCAAAACTGAGAACCGCTGAGAATCTTAAATATGTGAATTTTCCATGAAACATTAACAGAAGAATTACATGAAGAAAACTGCCACCAGTAACAGCGATGTGTCTTATCAATATACATTCTAAATACATTATTAAACACATTTAGTACAGTGTATTCAGTATTCAGCCATCACTCCTTTTTCAAAGTTATTCTGTCCAACCCTGTGAACATACGCACACTAAACCTTATGTTTGTGCTTAACCGTGTGCAAAATATTACCTTTTTCACTGCTGTGTCCATTTTGTTCAGTCTCAGCCGCTCTTTACAGACTTTAATGATCACCTGTTCATGAAAAAAACAAGAATAAGACCAACGTTACCAGTAGCACATACGTTCTAGCTCGACAGTATGAATTTACTAACAGTCCACGGGTCATTCAAGAGGCTGAAGTTGGCTTCTTAATGGAATTACCCGTTCCACCTTAAATGGTGCAGCAGTTACATTCTGCTGCCCAAGACGCCAGAACGTACCTGCTGCACTATTTAAGGTGGAACGGGGAATTCCAATGTGAAGCGGGCGATTAAGAACCTAACTTCAGCTTCAGTCTCCCTAGATAACAAAATACTATATACTATGAATGAATAACGAAATTCAAAGCCAGTTGTGGGAGATAAATGTAGGTTTTAATGCACTGGACATTACAGTGACGTCATGTTTTTGTCAGTTAAAGTTAGTTAAGCTAACGTTATTCTCCACAGAAGTGAGCGGCTAGCTAAGCTAAGCTAAGTTAGGAAGTTTTGATTGTTTTTTATGATTAAAATGATGTTACGCCGATACGATTAGGTTTTAAAACATATATGTGACTTACCCCGACTGTAGTGTCTAGCTGGCGTCCGTAAATATTAAAAATATTTTAGAGTTCAGATGAAATCTCGCAGCTCGTTTCTTCAAACCTGCGTCTCAGCCTCCAACATTCAAACAGATTTGACTTTCGCGCTGCGGTTCTCCCTCCGGATTGGTGCTCGCCGCTTGTCACTCATTCGTTTCAACCAATGGTGTACCCAACAGGCGAAAGCGTGACGCTGTGGGCGGGTACTCCCGCCACCAACCGGCGGTTAGGCGCTGTTAGTTTTGAACCAAAATAAAATTCCTCTCATACTGACCCTCAGGGCAGTGGTCAGAATAACTGAAGCAGTGCTGTGATTTTTATTCAGCCTCTTACACTTAGTATTTTTGATTTTGGGTTGTGAGACTTAACAAAATAATATATAAAGAATATAAATACATATTGTGTAGATGTTTTGTTAATATAGTCTAAGCCCCAGTTCTGTGGCAGAGCACAAATCAGCAACTTAAAGGAGAACTCCAGCAATTATTTGAAAAATTTCAACATAATTTAATGATTAAGATGTAAACAGAGTCATTCAGAGTGGTTTGGTGTGAAACGCTCTGTTCTAGAGAAACTTACCGAGTCAGAATTGTTTACAGTGGTGGTGATAGGAACCAGACGTCCACCTCTAAAAGCTCCCTCACAGAAAGCTGAAATGGTTATAAATATGCTGACATTGTTTTAAGATAGTTTTGTGTTAAAGTTTTGGCCTAAAAGGTCCTATTAATCTATTTATTTGAATCTATTAATGGTGGCGGGATACATGCAGGGCGTTGTGAGGCAAAATATTATTTCATTATTTCAGATTTTCCACTATTTTCCATCATCAACATTCCATATAAACTCAGAAGACTCGTGTAGGTTCACTGGTGGTTTTGGATGGTAAATAAAATGTCTATATTTGTGTTGTAGTCATGGCGACCCCTGGTTCCTATCACCACCACTGTAAAGACATCTGAACCGTTTCACACCAAACCACCCTGAATGACTTTTTTTTTATATATCACAACAACAGAGTTGTGCAAAAATGTTGAAAAATTGGTGGAATTGCTCTTTAATTTGATTTTACTACTGGTGGTGGGGCTAAAGACTGGTTTAAGAACCACTGCCATATAAAATCTCAGGGTTTATTCTTCTGCTGAAAGAACACTTTATAATTTAGTCATTGAACCCTTTATCACCTAAACGGTTCTTTAGAGGTTTAATGGTTAACTGTGATTCAATTTAAAACACTGTACAATGAGTATTCAATGCATAATAATAATAATAATAATAATAATAATAATAATAATAATGGAGGTCCCAACAGTGACAATATAGAATCTTTTCTGTGTTTCAAAAGAGCCTTTTAATAAATAGAATCTTTTAGGGGTTCCATACATAAAACAAACACCTTTAATGGTTCTCTAAGTAACCTTTTGTCAAAAGGGCCTGAAAAAAGACAGCTAACTGCCTCTTATTCTGGGGGAATACCCATACAAGGCCCAACATGAGAAATGGGATGGGCACAGTTGGCATTTTGTACCACTAGATGGCGTTACACTCCATACCCACTCAGCCATTACATTAAACACCACAGCAAACCTATTAAACATGTTTGTTATATTTCAGTTTACAGAGGAAAAGTAGAATTAGTGAAGTGTTGAAAATCAGGCCTATTAGAACTGCTGTGCTGGAGCATCGTCTTTCAAAGTCTTTCTTCCTCTGCAGTTTAATTAATACAATATTTAATTCATGAGGCTTTCTGCTGAGTGTGTTAAAGTTCGCTGCTTTTATGTGGGTCATTTGCACTGCTTATTTTTGCTCCACTGTATATTATGCTGCATAAATACATAGCAAGCAGAAACAATTTGAGTCTCGTAACGTGTGATTCTCGTTTTTTAGGCAGTCTTCATGGGTAACGCACACTAGAGTGTGTGCGTGTGTGTCTGTGTTAATGCTGCTGTGCTCCATCTAACAGACTTTAACCTTACCAACCAGAAGATCAGTGTTGGTCTACATCTCCACAGACTCACAGCTTTCATGTTTCCATCAGACTTGGGGGCATTTAAACCCCATCTATATACACCCATTCCTATGGCTGCACTACACTAATTTCTATGGCTATTTACACTCATTTTTATATTTATGCTATACCTATCTCTATGGTTATATTTCAGTGTTACGCTACATCAGTTTCCACAGTTATGCTACACCTATTTCTATGGCTATGCTACACCCATTTAAGTACTTAAGTATGGCAAGGCAAGTTTATTTGTACAGCACCTGTCATACACTGCTGTCATTCAAAGTGCTTTACAAATGAGAAAATACAGGGTCAGAAAATGACGTAATTAAAACATGATTAAAACTATACATTTAAAAGAGAAAATCATTCAATTACAAATCATTCAATTACAAAACTCTGGAGTTAATGTAGAACTGCTAATTCACCCTTTAACCCTGAAGATCAGCGCAGACTGCTGGTCACCATAGCAACACCTAGCTAGTAGCTAACGAAACGGCAAAGGGAAAGATTTAAGACGAACATCGATAATTTGGAGATGAATGGACTTATTTGTGTTTATAATCACTCCAGCTGGTTTCCTGACACCTTTAATCTGCAATGAGAAACTGACAAACACTAAAAAGTTGCAAGGCTGTTTAAATGGTGCAACAGTTAGCTACATAGTTAGCTACATTCTGGCGCCTCAGGCACCATTTAAGGTGGAACGGGAAAATTCAAACAAGAAGCTGGCGAATGAGAAGCAACTTCAGCATGAAGTCAAACATTAAGAGACATTTTACAAAAAACTGTTCTACTTTTGCGGAAAGGTTTCCTGCTGGAGATGTGAGAAAAGCGGCTATAGCTGAGTTAAAGCTTAAAGCAGAGCAAATTAAGGCTGTATTTTGTTTATTTTTAGCCTGTATTAGCACATTAGCACATACTGAGACAGATTTACTGCCATGATGGTGAAACATTTAACATTTGGGTTGCTGACCCCCACCCTACACCCATTTCTATGTTACACTCATTTTTATGGCTACGCTACATCCATTTCCATAGTTATGCTACATCTGTTTCCATAGTCATGCTACACTCATTTCTGTGGCAACTTACACCCATTTTTATGACTCCATCACACTTATTTCTATGCTTAAGCTACACCCATATCTGTGCTTAGTTACACCCATATCTATGGTTATGCAACACCTATTTCTACGGTTACAATACAAAGAGATAAATACACTCAGGCTGTCAGTCATAAACAACTAAGAAAATGTTCTTTTATAGTCAAGCAGCTGTTGAAATACACAGAAACACACACCTTTTATTTGTCAGGTGAAATTAATTTCTTTACTTGTTTTTTCAGGCACGTGTTCGCTGCCATATGAAGGATGCTGGCTCATAATCCATTTACTTCCCTGCTGCAACAACACTGTGGATATTTTGCAAGAGCAGGTAATGGACCCAGATGCTGTTATCAACTTCTTTGTCTTTGTTTTCATATCTTCATAACATCAAACAAATACCATTCCGTTTAGGCATCGCCTCAAGAAACGTATCAAATTAAAATGTTCATTTTGGCTCTAAATGAGATTCACTGTAAATTATAGAGACAAAACGAACTTTTTTTGGTTTAGTACATGCTGAGGACACTCAACAGGGACCATATTGGCTGCTCCATTATTCATACGGCCTGCTGTGGTCTTGCTGGTTTGTTTGGTAAGAATCACATGGTTCTGATCAAACCCAGATGTGATCTCTGTGTGGATTCCCATAAATAAGGGAGTTTCCCCACATATGGTACCTAATATGGGTCACAGTATGATGTGAGGGCTTGGAAATAAGCTTATTTATACTGCACTGTTTCCAAACACCCTTCAACATAGACCTTTTCAAACACTGCTCTCTTTAGGGGAGAATTTAAAGTGAAATTTATATTAAAAGCACATTTACAATGAATAAATGTGGCCAAAGTTCTGCATGATAATTCAAACAAATGACACCCATTTCCATGGTTACACTAAACCCAAATCTATGGTAATGCTATACTCATTTCCATAGTTATGGTACAGCCATTTCAATGCTTACACTACACCCCTATCTATGGTTGCGCTACACCCATTTCCATGGTTACACGACACCCATTTCCATAGTTATGCTACATCCATGTCTATGGTTCAACTACACCCATCTCCATGGCTATACTACACCCATTTCTATGGTTACACTACATTCATTTCCATGGTTACACCACACCCGTTTCTATGGTTACACTACATCAGTTTCCATACTTATGCTACACTTATTTATATAGTTACCCTACACCTGCTTCCATTCTTATGTTACACACCTTTCCATGGTTACACTACACAAACACAAACACACACACACACAAACACAAACACACACACACACACACAGGCACCCACAAACACACACACACACACAAACACACACACACACACACACACACACACACACACACATGCAGGCACCCACAAACACATGTATAATTACATGCTACAGAAGTGTGCTAAAATAAGCATGTATGTAAAATATATAAAACTGTAAAAAAAAAAGTGAGCACCAGTAGAATTTCCTCTTTTATAAATAATAACACTACATTCTTGCAGCTCGTCTGCACAGCTGGTCACAGGAGCCGCGCAAAGTATTCTTTTAATCTGTGTTTTAAATCCTCAGGTTGACCTTTCTTACATAACAGAAAAGCGAGTTACGGCTGGTCTCCTCAGCGTTAGCATGTAGCGCTAAATGAAAACGTCACACTCTGGATAGTTTCTCATCAGTCCTGACATCTGTCTACAGCACTGAACTCCGCCGTTAACTACAGAGCTCAACACTACAGCCCAGAATTCCACACCATCAGTTAACAGCAGGGCATCCATCACCAAGAAAGAGAGACACAAATGCAAATACATCTTTCACAGTAACGCTTTCTTAGGGTTCTGTTCACCTCCGAACCCGGTAAATTAGCCTGTGCAGTAAAACACACCTCTGCAGGAATGAAGAACTGATTTTGAATGTGACAGACAGACACACAGATAGATAGATAGATAGATAGATAGATAGATAGATAGATAGATAGATAGATAGATGGGCAGATAGATAGATAGATAGATAGATAGATAGATAGATAGATAGATAGATAGATAGATGGGCAGACAGATAGATAGATAGATAGATAGATAGATAGATAGACAGACAGATACATAGATAGATAGATAGATAGATAGATAGATAGACAGACAGATACATAGATAGATAGATAGATAGATAGATAGATAGATAGATAGACAGACACATAGATAGATAGACAGACAGACAGAGACATAGATAGACAGACAGACAGATAGATAGATAGCCAGACAAGTAGATAGATAGATAGATAGATAGATAGATAGATAGATAGATGGGCAGACAGACAGATAAATAGACAGACATAGATACATAGATATATAGATAGACAGACAGACAGACAGACACAGACAGATAGATAGATAGATAGATAGATAGATAGATAGATAGATAGATAGATAGATACATAGACAGATAGACAGACAGATAGGCAGACAGATAGACAGATAGATAGATACATAGACAGATAGATAGACAGATAGGCAGACAGACACAGATAGACAGATAGATAGATACATAGACAGATAGATAGACAGATAGGCAGACAGATAGATAGATAGATAGATAGACAGACAGACAGATAGATAGTCTTTCAGTTTACTTACGTAATTGTGATGATGTATTTTATTAATGTAGGAATGATGTACACATTTAAATTAAGTACATTCAGTAAAACACTTTTCTCAGTGAATAACCAAACTGGGTGGATGTAATTCTCTGCTCGCTGAGCTTTGGTCATACAACCATATTTATTTACAAACACAACAAAACGAGTGATTTATTTTTCAGGCAAAAAACAGGATAAATACTTGAAAACAAACATCGTAGCTGTATCAGACGTTACAGTACATAATGACTGTCTGTTCTGAATAAACCCTCCAGTTCAAACGGTGTTTATTGCATGTGGAGATATTTAAGGCCAACAACAAGATATTAATATAAATACAGAATATAACGTCCATTATAATAAAAAACAAACAACACACACTGTAGCAGAATAAGTTCAGTTACATAGTGAGGACAAAACATTTATTGTACGCCAAATAAATGCAAAAATAAAACAGGTCTTATAAACGAGAGTCTTTAGCTTTAAGATTTAAGTATAATTTGGCTGATGATGCAGCCTTAAGCCGTGAGTGCGGTTTGGTGAGCTGTACAGGCGTACACCCTTTGGATCCCAAAAGGCAGGTCAAACGTCATTAGTCCGTAACGGCAGCTGCTCCTGCTGGTGTGGGTTCTGGTGTCGTGTCAGTATGGATACTGTTTCTGTTTCTTCCCGGCGAAGCAGGACAACCACGTACAAACCAGCATAGCAACTGCAGCTCCGGCACCCGTGCAGTAAAACGCCCAGCCGATTTCACAAGAACCTGCAGTTACACACAAACACACTGTAAATGCTTCTGTTCTGTTCTACTAAGTACTGGCAAATTAGAGGAATAGTTTAGGAAAAGTCAAAATCAGAGAGATAGATAGACAGATAGATAGACAGACAGACAGATAGATAGATAGATAGATAGATAGATAGATAGATAGACAGAGAGACAGACAGAAAGATATAGTCAGATAGATAGATAGATAGTCAGACAGATAGACAGATAGATACATAGATAGACAGACAGACAGATAGATAGAGATAGATAGACAGACAGACAGACAGACAGTCAGACGGACAGATAGATAGATAGATAGATAGATAGATAGATAGATAGATAGATAATCAGACAGACAGATAGATAGATAGATAGATAGATAGATAGATAGATAGACAGACAGAGACAGACAGACAGATAGATAGATAGATAGATAGTCAGATAGATACACAGATAGACAGACAGACAGATAGATAGATAGATAGACAGACAGACAGACAGACAGACAGACGGATAGACAGACAGACAGACAGATAGACAGATAGATACATAGATAGATAGATAGATAGACAGACAGAGAGATAGATATCATATCATGCATAAATGATATCTAAGCAAGTTAAATATCAATATATCTAATATTTCTAATTATGCAATTGTAATATTATATAAGATAATTTAGATAGATAGATAGATAGATAGATAGATAGATAGATAATCAGACAGACAGATAGATAGATAGATAGATAGATAGATAGATAGACAGACAGAGACAGACAGACAGATAGATAGATAGATAGATAGTCAGATAGATACACAGATAGACAGACAGACAGATAGATAGATAGATAGACAGACAGACAGACAGACAGACAGACGGATAGACAGACAGACAGACAGATAGACAGATAGATACATAGATAGATAGATAGATAGACAGACAGAGAGACAGACAGATAGACAGACAGATAGATAGATATCATATCATGCATAAATGATATCTAAGCAAGTTAAATATCAATATATCTAATATTTCTAATTATGCAATTGTAATATTATATAAGATAATTTAACCTATTTTTACACATTTTTACTTGTTTTTAGTTATTTTATCTGGTAAAAGTGTCATGTTTTATTGGCAGATCTTTTTACCTGTTTCAAATTATTTATTGAAATAAGCAAAATGATCTGCATTATTTTTCAAAACAAGATCAATTACCTGCCAGCAGAATTAGACATTTTGACTAGACAAAATAACTTAAAACTAGTAAAACATATAGAAATACGTTAAATAATCTTAGAATGTTCTAACAACAAGCTTTCACAGCAGTCTCTCACTGAAATTATGCATTTATTTTTCAATAACATTGGGCTTCATTCAGCAGTATGTTAAATGTGTGGTAGTAACTTTGGTGAATCAGAATCTTCGTGAAAACTGCGTAAGTGGGTTTAAGAAGAAATTTCTTCGTAAGAACGGTTGGTGAATGAGGCCCAAGGCCTTCAATGGAAATGTGTATCATTTACAAAATTGGAAGCAACTGGATTTTTGTCATTGTAGGTCAGCGGGTATGTCAAGATTTATAAAAGTGTTTTTATTATGTTCATACAATATACAATATACAATTTTTATACTTTGTTATACTGGGATGTTTGATATGAAGAAAGCTGAGGCCTGTTTTATCTCAGCCCTGCCATCTTTGTGGAGAGGTGTGAATTGCTTTTCTCAGAAGGGTTTCTCACCCCTGCCCTTTCACCCCTCATTGCTCGCTAGCAGCTCAACAACACTTTACACAGAGAGACAACAGAGTCCTAGCACATCTGATGATGGAGTTATAGGGAAAAGGTGCTTTATTATATTTAAAAAACTGCATCAATATCCACTCTGCTGGCATTATGTCCACTAGAGAGCCTGCAGAAAGAGGCTAGTCACTGTGTTTGATCTTCTTACCGAGCTGAAACTGGTTGGAGGTGTTGCTGCAGGTCTGTCTGACCTCCTCACTGTCCCAGCCAAGAGGATACAGGGCACATCCAGAGCCAATCAGCAAACCTGCAGATATAAAGAGAGAAAGAATCAAGCAGAGGAATGATTAGTTTTGGATGTAATCCTGGGATTAGTGAGTCCTGGACAAACGCAATTACAAGCACATACAAACATAGTCCAGGATTAAACTGCTCTAATGCCATCTTGGGTCTTTTAAAGGGGACCTATTATGTTCATTTTCAATGTTTTGGGCTCTACTAGAACAGATTTACACTTAAATGTTCCAAAAACACATTATTTTCCTCATGCTGTGCATCTCTATTCACCCTCTGTCTGAAACGCTCTGTTAGAGCTCCTGTGTCTTTAAGCCCCGCCTCCCGATGAGCCCAGTGTGCTCTGATCAAGACTTAGTAAGGTATGGGAACAAGATCCTCATGTGTGGCCACGACTTAGTAAGGCATGAGAACAACATAATACGTCGTGGCCATGAGTTAGCATGGGAACAAGATCATGCCTTATTAAGCTGTGGTCAAGGCTTAATTACCCTGTTCCCACACCTTACTAAGTCGCGGCCACAAATGAATGATCTGGTTCCCACACCTTACTAAGTCGTGGTCACATATTAGGATCTAGTTCCCATGCCTTACTAAGTTGTGGACATGACTTGTCTTGTTCCCACACCTTATAAGTCGTGGCCACGCATTAGGATCTTGTTCCCATGGTTTAATAAGTCGTGGCCACGACTCAATTATCTTGATCCTGCATCTTGCTAAGTTGTGACCATGCATTGCGATCTTGTTCCCATGCCTTACTAATTCGTGGCCACAACTTAATTATCTTGTTCTGATGCCTAAGTTGTGGCCACTACTTATCTCGTTCCCACGCCCTACTAAGTACGGGCTCCGTACTGAAGTAATCAAACACATTCAGTGGTGTTGAGGTCTGGACTCTGGGGTGGTCAGTCCATCGTTCAGCTTCTTTGTTTGATGTGTCCGTCTCCTTTTCTCATTGAGGTTCTTCTTGACAGCTACACATCCTTTCAGACCCACATCGCTGAGTCGTCTTCTCACAGTGGAAGGATGGACAGAAACACCTGTGGATGTTTTCAGATCTGAAGCAGCTTGATTTTCTCCTCTCTCTCAGAGATGAAAGCTTTAAGTGCTGTTTATCTGATGGGGGCAGTTTTGGGGTCGACCAGGTCTTCCAGGTGGTTGTTAGGAGCCACATTTTCGCTGGAGCTTTTAATCAGTTTTTGAACTCCATTTTTTTCACTTTGTTTTCTTTGACTTTCTCCTTCTTTATGCAAGCGGATTATCTTATATCTATTATCCACAGAAATATCTACTGAAAAATTAATGACGTGTATTTAATGGTCATTTTGACTGGAAATTAAATTAATGAAGGATGGTCTCTGGCTTTTGCACTGGATATGCTGTAATAATGTCTCATATTTATTATGCATGTATGTAAATATTCCATCTCTGTCATCAGAAAACTTCTCAGAACGAGAAGAAAAACTTTCAGATTTTATGTACATCTTTTCCACCAAAGCTGTTTATGCTTCGTGACTCCAAACAAATCCTTTATCACTGAGATAAACAGCACAAGAGGAGAACGCTTTCACTCTGTTTGACGTTCATGTAAACAACAGTGTTTAGAGTTGTTTAGTGATTTTTACAGCAGGACGCTGAAAAAATACCTGAGATCTGTGCTTATCTCAGTTCACCCGAGCGCTGGAAGGAGTGCGTAAGTGTGTGCAGGAGTAAATTATTCATCCTGAATGTTTATTTCATCGGGAATTCTCTTTCATGTTGCAAACAATTTAGCTAAGATTGAGCGGTGTGTAATTTAGCATTCCGCTCAGCCTGAAGAGAGCAGACTTTTCCCCCTGACCCTGGCCGGCCTGCGGGGAGGTAAATCCCCAGAGGATGAAACACCGTGGGGTGAATACTGCCAAGCTGCTGTGATCAGTGCTTAAAGGTGCAGTATTCGATTTTAATCCAATACTTTTTGATCAGATTTAGTAAATGTCTCCTCATGATCTGCTAGCTCTCCGCTCTGTGTGCATGCTGGAAAATATCCGCTGTTGGTACACAGCCCCAACTCTGTAAACGGGAAATATACAAAGTGGTTCGGACCGAACAACACAACACTGTTCCAGCCAATCAGCAACAGGGGGCGCTCCTATTCGTACACAGCGGGGAGGGGAGGGGAGGGGCTACAGGATGAACTCCACGTATCATTAAGAAGGAGAGAAGGAGAAGCAGCCAAAAAGGAGAAAATCTGAAGAACAAAGATTGAGCAAGAAGTTTTTAGAACACATTTTTCCACTGCACCCTAAGTAATCATTTAGCAGATCCATTCTGGTGCTTGGAACACCTGAAAGTAACTGCTGCACCATTTAAGGTGGAACTGGGTATCCAGTTTCACCAGTTCTGTTTACACATCAGCACTCAGCAGCTTCTCTGGCTCAAAAACGGAGCTGAATGTTGTTTTACATCCAAAATAAGTCATTAGTCTCATATGTGCCTCTTGTTCACTCGTGCAGCATCTCTGAGCGTCAGTTCAGTAAATATTACCGTCGATCATGTTGCCAGTATCAGCGAATTTCAGTGTTTTTCTGGCTTGGTTGAAGTGATAGGGCTGCAAGACCCCACTGCTGAGTGATACAGCTGACAGACGGAGGCGCACCGTAGGCGCACAGGCCCAGGTAGCGGTCTGCTATGCTAAAGGCTAAAACGAGGCTAAATGCTATCACTACGCCGAGAGTCCAGGAGTTCCTTCAGCTCCTCAATAACATTAACTCAGACTGTAAGTGACCAGCGGCAGACGAGTGACAGCTAAGCAGCCCTGTTAGCGTGTTCTTAACACCAAAAACTGCTGTTACAGATTCTACCATGAGCATTTTTATGGCTGCTTGTCATCCCACACTACCGACGTGTTCTTACGTCCTGTCTACTGGTGCGTACGCACGCGTCACAAACTGCTTTGTGTTATCAGTCACATGTATCACCGATACCGATATAGCATTTAAGTGCCAGTATCGACAACTATACTGATACACTATCGGTTCAACACTACGTTCTCCATGTATACCGTCAAGCCTAGCCTACTAAGCCTAGATCAACTTACTAAGACTGCGTGTGTTGCTGACTGAGATGATAGCTGAGCAGACGAGTAAACTCCTGGGCTTCAGTCACAGAGTTTCTGCCTCAAATCCAAACGGAAACAAGGCCAAAGCCTAAGAATAAACCGAGACTGTTTTCTGGGAAATATCAAAACACAGTGAAGAGGAAACAAACAAAAAGGCATTTATATTTACTTCACAAGTCATGAGCATCTAAGCACAAGCATGAAACAATCTCCCGGCTGAGATCCCTCTCAGTAAAAGGTTTCAGTCCAGCATTCAGCCTGATTAGCCTAATTTTACCAGAAGTGGAAACTGATGAATCATTACTTTAAACTCTTTACAATACTGGACTTTTTCACCCTTTAGGGGGGCATTTACAGTACGATCAAAGTTCGCCACATTTTACAGCCTGAGGAAGCAATTAGCTGACTGGCTACCTAATCTTAGCTAAACAGCTACTGTGTTCTTTTACTCTGTCTTTTCTGTATTGTTGTTTTAGAATAACAAACGTGACAGCTCTTTTTTAAAGTCACTGCGTTCATATTATTATCAAGCGTGCCTTTCGGGCCAGTAAATTTAAGCTAACATTCTAAGCTAACATGTTCGCTTAAGTAGCCAGTAAACTCAGCACATGCTCAAGCGAAGCCTTATTTCTATAGCAAATTTTAAGCTAATTGAGAAGTTTTCTTCTTTTAATTTATACTTTTACTTACTTCCAAAGTATCACTAAAGCAGCAACACTTAGTATTCAGTAGCTCCTCTTTCCCTTTTACACACTTTTACACTGCAGACATAACTTTTACATACTTTTTGTACCGTAATGATAATGTTTGCACCAGGGGAGTCACTAGAGACTTATGAATGAGGGGCTAAATACTGTATCTGTCCACTGCAGTGATAATGCTTGGACATGATTTTTTACTATAGTGAAAAGGTTTTGCACATATTTTGTACTGCAGTGATAACTTTTCTCACAGGTTTTGGTCTCTGTGATGCTGCGTGGCCTGAACACATTTCATTATACTGTACACACATGTATGATAACAGTAAAGTTGAACTGAACTGACTGACAATCTCACAGCTGAAAACTCTCCAAGTAAAGATTTCCAGTGTCCAGCCTGGAGCAGACTGTGGCTAGCCCCCTGTTGGCCCAGCAGGCTAATGCTTTTGTCCTTAGAATTCCTCAGATATCTCAGCTTTTTACTCCTGCTTCTCCACAGCACGGCCTGAAAATCAATTACACAGAGCCGTGCGCTCAAAACAGCGCCATTCAACCTCAATGAGCATGAATGGCTTTCAAAGGACCGATTTGGAAATGGAAATGGACTTTTATGCAGTTTCTGATTTTTCTGTTTTCATTTAGGGTGAATTTATGAACGAGTGAGACGTGACTCCAGACCGTGCCAGTATTCAGAGCACATGTGCTGATTGAAAATGAGCACAACTGCTGAGCCGCACCCTTTTACAACCTCACTTCGGCCCTTTTGTTTGTCTGAGAGAGAGTTTAAAGCGATAGTTTGGTGGAAAATCAAATTTACAGTTTCCCTCCTTTACCCAAATATAATCAATCAGCCAAGACCTGTTTGATGTCTGAAGTTTGCTTCATTAGTTTTAGCACTGGAGCTACAAGGCTAATGTTGCTAACAAGTAAAGGAAGCTTATATCCCACCAATCAGCATGGTGTGAACTGCATGACTGAATCATTACACGCATATAGGATACTGTTATCTGTAGAAATGAATTATGAATTACAGGGATGGCTGCTAGTGTTATTACAGGCATAAGCTAAAAACAATATATCATAATTGTAATAAATTATATCATAATATATCATTATTGTGATAAATTATGTCATAATACAATACGTGTTTCTGAACATACGTGTACATTGTCAGTACTTGTAGACACTGACCAGCTGCATGTTTCATTATAAAGAAAGCACGATTAGTACCATTTAACACCATTTATTGCCAAATATTGAATAAAAATCATTGTGTTTGATAGTATTTTTTTAAATGTAGCATTAATGGTTTCTTTTTTCTTTGTTCCAACTGAAAAAATAAATATAGTGACATATCGTCGTAAAAATTTTGTGAAGTATTATATTTTTGAGACACATTAAGCTCCACCACATATTTTCAAACTGCTGCTAACAGTGTTGTTGGGGCTCAACACGCTTGGAGGAGAATGCTAACTGCTAATTCTGTAATCTCAGCTAAAAGATGCCCTCTAGCTAGCATTGTGCTAAGTGATAGGGGGTGGGAGGACCATCATAACCCACCCAGAGAGAGCGAGGACAGTTATGCTGTCTTGGACTTGTGGCTACGGATGGCTGTGGTGTCACTGGGCCTCGAACTCACAACCTCCTGGTGAGCTACTTTGTCCATGTTTATAGATAACAGTGAGTCACAGTGTCAGAAACCACACAATCTGGTCTAAGGGTCATTCTACAGAAACGTTCACTTTTCTGTCTCTCCATAGGAGTCACTGGTGTCACTGATCCTCATTGGTGTTACCCATAATAAAGGAACACCAGAGACATTTTTAATGAACAATGCATTTTACTAAATAACTGCTACAGAATATCAAACCACATGTTGTCAATCATGGAAAATCCACTAAAATATGGAATTTAATCCATTTGTATTCTATTTTTTCACAATTACCTCATAATAAAGTCGGTCACACCAGTGACTTTAGCTAAAAGCTTCATATGAAATCATGAGCTAAATGAGAAAATCTCTGATAACTGAAAGACTCAGTGGACTCACCATGAGCTTTTCTTCATAGATCCTCAGAAAACAGGTAAAAGGAAGTCGAGTGATGTCATCAGTGTGACTTTTATTTCAAAATAAGAGATTTTTTGTTACGCAGTAACACCAGTGACACGACTCCTGGGAACAACTTTCATTATATGTTTTATAATGTTTATTTGGCATTTGTTTTCTTTATGTTATTTAAGTCATATATTTCATAGTCATGTATAGATTATTGCAGTTATAATTGCAAAAAAATATGTTTTTTACCTCAAAATATGGCCTCAGCCTTCACACATGACTGTGAGGACGAGCTCTTCTGTGGTGCTTGGAGTTCTATATGACTGATTTAAAAACCAATATTGCTAAATTAATAACTCAAGAAGGTGTAATCGTTAAAATGACAGTTTTATTTTAAAATATAAATAAATTGTGATCCTAATATGTTTTTCAAGTGTAATATGTCTGTAAACACTAGAGACACAAAAATGGACGTTTCCATAGAATGACTCTATTACTGAACAGCTCCACACAGGCGTATTAGCAGTTAGCACCATGCTAAATGTCGGGGTATAGGTTTCCATTATTTGTTGGCTACGTTAGCCTCGTAGCTCCAGTGCTAAAACTAAAGACTAAAGACAAACTTTAGAAACTAAACATGTCTTGGCTGATGGACTGCACTCGGGGTAATGCGGTGGTTTTCACTGAACTATCGCTTTAAGAAGTGATGCAGGTGACAGAATGGAAAATAATGACAAATAACGCAGCACGGAGAGAATCGGATACAGACACAGCGTTCCCCTAAAAGGACCGAGTTTTACTCAGCCAGGGCTGAGGGACGGAGAAGGGCCGGAAAGTTTGACTCGCTGGGTGATGATCTCACGGCTTTGTTTACTTCCTGAGTGCTGAAGTGAGGAGTGAAGAGCTGATGTGTCTCTAAAGCTCCTCAGGCCTGTGTTTGTGTTCACTCTTCAGCCTGGCGTTAATCCGCCGGCTCTCAGGCTCAGTCCTGAGGCACCGCAATCAGTTTAGCGTGACCGTAACAACATTTGCTACTTTCTTCTGGAATTAGCTACCAGATATCTGATACCAATCATGTTTATAGATCACAGTGAGTCACACAGAGACCGAAACCACGTAATCACGTCTGTTACACATCACTGAACAGATCCACACGCTTTGAGGGAGGAGAGTGATTCTTTAGGTATGCAGTTAGCCTCGTAGCTCCAGCGCTAAAACTAGAGAAACTAGCATGTCTTGGCTGAATGACTTTAATCAAATTTGAAAGAGAAAAAGAGAGAGAGAATGAGTGAGAAAGAAGAGCAAATGAGAAAGAGAGGATAGAGAAAAAGAGATAGACAACGAGGGAGGAGAGAGATAGAAAAACAATGGGAAAAGGGAGAGAGAGAGAGAACAAGTGAGACAATGACAGAAAGATGAGGGAAGAGGGAGAGAAAGAGAAGAAAACAACAGTGAGAGAAGTGAAAGAGAGAGGAGCGAGGAAAAAAGAGAAAGAACCAAACAATATATATTGAGAGAGCAATAGAGAGAAGAGGAAAAGGGAGAAAGAGATAGAACAGGGGGACAATGACAGAAGAGGGAGAGAAAGAAAAAACAAGAGGGTGAGAGAAAAGTGAAAGAGGGAGAGGAGTGAGGTAAAAGAGAAAGAGAAAAATATAGAGAGATACAGAAAGAGACATAAGAGGAAATGGAGAGAGGAGAGCAGGGTAAGAGAAAGAGAGAAAAACAGATAAAAGAAAGAGTAAGACAAAGAGAAAGAGAGAGAGGAAGATAGAGAGAGCAAGAGAGAGACAGACAGATAGAGAGAGAGAGAGAGAGAGCGGCAGATAGAAAAAAGAAAGAGTGAGAGAGGGAGATTGAGAGAGGCAGATAGAGAAAAGAGAGAGTGAGAGAGAGAGGGAGATAGAGAGAAGAAAGAGCGAGAGAGAGAGGCAGATAGAAAAAAAGAGAAAGAGTGAGAGAGGCAGATAGAGAAAAGAGAGAGTGAGAGAGAGAGGGGGATAGAGAGAAGAAAGAGAGAGAGAGAAAGAGAGAGAGAGAGAGATAAAATTTCTGTTTCACCTCTAAGGATTTACACCTTGTTCACACATACAGAGAAAAAACTCCGTCTTGGTAGAGGCCTCAGAGTTCAGCCTGGTCACTCTACAGACCAGCTGGACAGCGGAGGGTGTTGGAGGTTGTATGTTGGGGGTGAATATTATGACTGGATCTCAGTAGATCCTGTCATAGTTTTAACTTTATATCACTTTCATACAGCAGCTTTCCAAAGTAACTATGAAGCAAAGAAGCCCCAGCCTGGTTTCAGATCTATGTTTATAAAAGGAATTTTCTGCATAACTCAGTGTGTGAGATGTAAACAGAGTGATTCAGAGTGGTTTGGTGTGAAATGGTTCAGATGTCTTTACAGTGGTGGTGATAGGAACCAGGGGTCGCCATGACTACAACACAAATATAGACATTTACTATCCAGAACCACCAGTGAACCTACACGAGTCTTCTGCGTTCATATGGAATGTTGATGATGGAAAATAGTGGAAAATCTGAAATAATAAGTTTTCTTTGGGGACTATTTTGCCTCACAACACCCTGCATATTATGTATCCCTCCATCACGAATGGATTTTAAGGCCAAAATCTTCATCAGGCAGTGAATTCATAACCATTTCATGTAGGAACTTTCTGTGAGGGAGCTTTTAGAGGTGGACGTCTGGTTCCTATCACCACCACTGTGAACAGTTCTGACTCGGTAAGGTTCTCTAGAATGGAGCATTTCACACCAAACCACTCTGAATTACATCTTAACCAGATACTGCTTGCACTACAAAAGCAGTTTTAGCAGCTTAGAGTAAAGCGACAATGTTGTGCAAAAGTGCGCACGCCCCTGGTCAAATTACATGCTGTGTTGATGAAGTGAAAACGTCTTCTACAGTAAACACACTTCTGCACATTTTAATGCACAATTACTGTTTATTTGCTGAATTTACCATTTTTGGGGAAAATAAGACATAAAATATGGGCAAAAGTTTTGGCACACTTTATGTTTTGCAACGTGTTCAACTCAGCAAATATGTTTCAGCTAGAAAATCAGCAAAATGTGTAAATTGGGGGGTGTGGGAAACCGTGTCACAAAGGTTGCAGAGCTTAAAAAGATACTTAAAATATCAGACACAGCTCCAAAAGTCAGTATGTACATTTACACAGTCGACCTAAGTTTAAATAACACTTTTCCCTTCTGATTCTCTGATTTTTCTCTTTTTATTCTGTTTCACATTCGCTCTACATCTGTAAAACAGCTCATCACAAAACCAATTTTTTAACATTTGAGAAACCATTTTCTAATATAAAACAATATTTTAAGAGGTTTAACCTCGGAGTTTGTATAAAACAAATTCATCTTTACTTTTTATATCATTAATGTTATACTACGTTTAAAAATATGTATAAAAATATGTATTTTCTTTAAACTATTAGTCACAGAGATTTTGGTCACTGGTGTTATCAGTGTTGTTTTAGCACAGTATTTTCAGCTCTATTAATCTGCTTCTTTGGGTCGAGGCTCATCAGAGAGGAAGCATCTCAAGGCATGAGAAATCGAGTCACACTCGCTCACTTTATTTCATTAATTTATTAATAATTCTGTTTATCAGGCAGCTCATAACTTCTATGTGTCACCAGTGTTACATGCTTTAATGGCTGAGTGATTAATATTTTGTCAAAATAATGCCAAATCATCATTTTTATCACTGATTTTAAATAGTTACACAAGGTCACCTGATCAGCCAACAAGTCAGCCAGTTTACAAAATCCTCAGTTTTAACCAGAATAAACTGGAGTCACTGTCACTGGTGTTACACCATATTCACCAGTGACTGTAAAATATGTTTGGAATTAAGCTCCTTTCTGCTTATATGATAATAGGAGATGTTTTAAGGTTTAGTTTTGGGATGAAAGAAGCTGATTTTTCAAAGATGTATCCACCTGAATTCCCACTCCAGATGGAGAACGACTCACGTATGACTGTGTGGTGAAAACACGTGTTGTTGAACACTTTGCACGGGTGGATATAATCACCTTTACAGAGCTGCCTTCGTCGCCTCGTCACAGTGTTTTTTAGGACGTGTGAGTTCACATCAGCAGCGTATGAGGTTGTGGAGAAGAGCAGATGGTTGTGGATCAACACTGCGCTGTTCGACAGCACTGTGGGGAACAGGGGCGCTAAACTAGCAGAGCTGACGGGGCCTCGACAGCTGTGACGGTGTTTTTTTTATCTGGAATCTTCTCAAGCAACACCTCAAAGTGCCACCAACACGTGCTCCCATCAGAGAGAGCCAGGCAGACTGAGCGAGCCTCAAGGCCTGGCTTTTGTCCTGAGGAGAAAGCTGAGATGGAAAGCGGAAGAAATGAGACATTTACAGCTGCGCTGCATCCTGAAGGCTCATTGAAATGCAAGGTGTGAGGCCTTATGAATAAAGGAGGCTGAAATATTGTCGTCCCGGCGATGGCGGTTTTCGTTTATGCTGTGCCATTTGTAAGATAAATGAGTCGCGCTTTATATTCCACTCTAACGCCTTCGCAAATTACGCTTTAACGCCATGCATTATAAGGCGCGCACGAGTAATGACCTAGATAAACAAAGCGAGAAATTGCTGTCGGGAATGTTCGGGACAGCCAGAGAATCGTAGGTGTTCGTGAGACACTCGGGAGATAACACGTATCTCAATCTTTCACCGACGTATCGCTCCACTTCTCACTCTCGTATCTGCGGTCAATCAGTGGCTCTCTGTTCTGCATTAACCCGCAGTCATATGTGAACGATTATAGAAGAAAGCAAGAGGGGAAAAAAAGCAGAAAACATTATGGGCATTATGGGAAACGTCTGCAGTTTGCTTTCCCTTTGCTGGAAGATTTCCCTCGTGACTTCTCCGCTCCCTCCCCCCGTTTCCCACGACCCCCCACTCCTAAATAAGGAGCAAATTAGAGGGTGGCAAAACTGTCAGTCGAGCTATTTTTAACCAGATTTACACAAATAAAACCAGCTGAGAGTCCTTGCCTTTCTCAGGCATTACACTGAAAAAATAGGCAGAGAAATAAAAAACTGGAAATATTTAAAAAGCAAAGAACATTTACTCAGCAGTGGAATATAAACAATAAATGTTCTTAGCGCATCTATTTTCAACAAAATCAAACCAAAACATTCCAAATGATGCAGTTGATGCAGTTCAGGCTCCACCTTCAGATCGGTGTGTTTTACACCTCAAAATTAATTCTAAGATGCAAAATTAAAGTGTAAGATGTAAACAGAGTGGTTCAGAGTGGTTTGGTGTGAAACGCTCTGTTCTAGATAAACTTACCGAGTCAGAACTGTTCACAGTGGTGGTGATAGGAACCAGACGTCCACCTCTAAAAGCTCCCTCACAGAAAGTTACTACATGAAATGGTTATGAATTCACTGCCTGATGACTGAGACACTGTTTTATGATAGTTTTGTGAAGATTTTGGCCTTAAAATCCATTCATGGTGGAGGGATACATAATATGCAGGGTGCTGTGAGGCAAAATAGTCCCTAAAAACCTTTTTTTTACAGACTTGTTACTATTTTACCCACCAACAACTTTCCATATAAACTCAGAAGACTCGTGTAGGTTCACTGGTGGTTCTGTATAGTAAATAAAATGTCTATATTTGTGTTGTAGTCATGGCGACCCCTGGTTCC
This sequence comes from Colossoma macropomum, assembly GCF_904425465.1. Lineage (NCBI taxonomy): Eukaryota > Metazoa > Chordata > Actinopteri > Characiformes > Serrasalmidae > Colossoma > Colossoma macropomum. The sequence goes on from NW_023494804.1 coordinate 2,529,671, forward strand.
CATCACCACCACTGTAAAGACATCTGAACCATTTCACACCTAACCACTCTGAATCTCTCTGTTTGTGGGCATGTAAACCATTTGTAAGGTTCTTTTTTTTCACAAACTACCACTCTGAGCAAGCAAACACATGAATATGAATATACTTCACACATCAGGGTCCTTTTATTGTTACTCTAATGAAATAGATTAATAATAAGTGCTCGGAAACTCCTGCAGTGCATCCGACAATAAAGGCAGCAGAGCTTCTTTTATGCAGTGATAGGAAACACAGTAAAATCTCCGCTTCCATGTGCTGATCCATTTTACTGACCGACGTGGACACGCAGCTCACCAACTACTCTGGAGGACTGATTTTAATCAGATAAAGTAGAAGTAGAATGGCTCACCGCTGAGAAGTCAGGGGAGATAGTTACAAAGCTTATTTTTTCTCCAAAAGCACAAAACTTTGTCCTGTTTTGAGTCAGTGAGTTGCGGCAAGTCGACAAAACTCTCTCTCTCTCTCTCGCTGTATGTTTTTGATGTTGGGCTGTCAGGCTGTTTGTAGGCCGCGTTTCGCTCCACGGTGGAACTGCGAGGGCTTACAGCAATGTCAGACGTCTAGCAAATCACTTTGATGTGTGCATAAATCTCCCTCCCTCTATATTAAAAAGGCCCGGGGCCGGCTTCAATCGGCTCTGATTGAGAACAAACACGGCCGGGTTTTAATTCCGACGCCAAGCTCGACGAGTCGCTTGTTCTGACATCACCGTATTTTACGCGGCACAGAGGCATTCATAGACTTCTGCTGCTTATTAAAAGGGCTTTCGGATCATCCATCACGTACAGGCCCTCTGTTATGACTTAAAGTACATCTCTGGCCCCGAGCCCTTCTTTCTAGTTCTCTCTCACCCCTCTCTCTCTCCCTCTCTTAGTCATACTGGGCTGGGAATGAAAGGCATACTCCAGGGTTTCGGTAAGAGACCAAGTTCATAAGGCCCAAAAGAGGAATACCTGGTGGGCTCAGTGCAGAAAGGGGCCAAATCTGAGGCTCTGCTCCTTTTTAGCATGTAGCCGAAAGGCTGGCTTTGCACGCCGAAGCTAGCTGGGTTGTGCAAGTGGCATAAAACATGATTTCCATACACAGGGTAATTGAAAATAATCTAATTTGCATGTGACAGACACAGTTATTCCACTAGCTAGCAATATTACACTGCATAAAATTATCTCTTGGCAAGTGAACACACATTAAATTAGGCATTATATGGAATATTTCTCACTATGAGGCTGATTTGAGAACATTACAAGACTGCTGAACCTGTTTATAGACATTTTTCTTGTTTTAAGTGATTTCATCAAGTGAAATGATTCCATTGGGAGATAAATAAAGAAGTAAAAATAAAGAAGTGATCTTGAAGTGAAGTAAAAAGTGAGGTAAAAGTGAATTAAACTTATATCAATGCTATTGTAATTGTAAGACCACTTGATATAATCTGCAACGTGGTGGCTAATATTTTTCATTAGTTGTCCTACGTAGTTTGCAATAACAGCAGGCAAACAATGCAGAACAATCACAACACAAGCAGCTGTCATGTTAGCATTAGCAATCTAGCTAGCTAAGCGGGTTAAGTGAAGTGGTTACCAGCAAATAAGCAGCATCTTCAAAAGCAAAACAATCAGTTATTACAACTATCTGAAAGTATCAAAAGCAATTAGCCTTTGGCTTGTGCCTGTAACCAAATCACAGCCGTGATGTTATTGGCGATAACACACTCCTCGAGTGTTCTATTGGTTTTATACAACAGTTAAATAAATACAGTAATAAATTAATAAACTGGGTCGTGAACGCGGCGTTTAATATGTTTTAATGTTCGCAGTTCCTTCACCAAATTATAGTTCCTTAACGAGCAGCTTGTTGCTACGTCAGAGTAACGAGCTCCGCCCACTCGCTGCACAGCCGGCAGTTCGTTCTCCAGCTCCTTACACTAAATTCCCAAACTGTCATCACCACTGAGCAGCTTTTCAGTCGGCAGCTGAGACAGAAGAACAGCTAAACAACCTGGAATCAGCCAGAAATGAACCCAATACCATTCGTGTAGTCTGATCTTCAGAGTCTGACCAAATCGGACTGAGCCATCAAACTGCCGCAATATCAAGTTTAGCTCAGTTTTGTCAGTTTTTGCCAGATCAATATTAATGTTGTTTTGTTCCAGCCAGTCTGTAAAGCATCTTACAGCCCATTTAGTTTGGCGAATGGTGTTGGGTTCATTTCTGGCTGATTCCAGGTTGTTTAGCTGCTCTTCTGTCTCAGCTGCCGACTGAAAAGCTGCTCAGTGATGACAGTTTGGGAATTTAGTGTCGGCTCATCTTCAGAGTCTGACCAAATCGGCTGTCGGTCAAATGTGATCTTAAAAGTGTCCATTTTCTGTTTGTGGCAAAGTAAGAAGTAAAAATGTTTGAATGGCTTGAGCCATTTGGGCGTCTCAGCAGAGTGATACAGTGTTTGTGAAAAACCAGTGATGTTATGGCGAAATAACAGCATGATTAAAATGCTTCTCAACCAATCAGCTTGCGTGGCCGGAACTAACTGTTGTATAATATAACTAAAGTTAAAGCTGCATTTTGTAAGTTTTGGGGATTTGGACCTCTCTGGTGGAAATGTGTAATTGCATGCCAAAAACATTTCGTAACGTAGGTTTTGCTTCGGACCTCTTCCCTGAGTGTATGAATATATGATGGTGAGCACACTGAAGGAGAATTCAACGAGAACTCAGGCTCGCGGAACTTATTTGTTTTTATTTTCCCAACTCATAAATATTATTTTATATAATGCAGGTTGAACTATCTGAGATTTGTGAGGAGCAAATTTAGTCCATTTGCTACTTATTAAACTTGCTAAGATGGGCTTTTGAATTTCAATTTACAGTTTGCTTTGGCTTTACACTTCACAATCAAATACAGAGGGACCCAATTTGGGCCTGAGAGCAAAAGCTACAGCACTGAAATACCCACCAGTATCACACACCATCTGCCACCTTACACACATATATATAAAACAGCTAATAAACACTTCTAAAATAAACCTGATATGTAGTCATCCTCTTGTTGCGAGAAGCAATAAAGTGGTGATGATTAGCTGTAGACAGAAGGATGACACTGCTGGTTCAGTGTAGAGACTCAGATGTCTTTACAGTGGTGGTGATAGGAACCAGGGGTCGCCATGACTACAACACAAATATAGACAATTTATTTACTATCCAGAACCACCAGTGAACCTACACGAGTCTTCTGAGTTTATATGGAATGTTGATGATGGGAAAATAATAATAAATCTGAAATAATATGTCCTCTTTGGGGACTATTTTGCCTCACAGCACCCTGCATATTATGTATCCCTCCACCATGAATGGAGTTTAAGTTCTCAAAACTATCATAAAACAGTGTCTCAGTCATCAGGCAGTGAATTCATAACCATTTCATGTAGTAACTTTCTGTGAGGGAGCTTTTAGAGGTGGATGTCTGGTTCCTATCACCACCACTGTGAACTCATTTCACACCAAACCACTCTGAAAGACTCTGTTTACATCTAAATGATGAAATGTTGAATAATGAGTGGAATCAGGGGCTCAGATGGCACAAATATTTAGGAACGCCTGCTCTACAGGGCATGCACTCAGATTTTGCTGAGGTCAGTCTGAACAGATTCTCACAGGTACAGATTTCACAGCTTCAGCTGCAAAAACAGCAAAATGACAGATTATGTTGCTGCTCCTCTCTCATTAAGCGAGTGGCAGGTCAAAGGTCGGATGTCTTGCTGGGTGGAGTGGAGGTCTGTGACCCTGGACAGTCAGCATTCAGGGTGGAAGTTAGTGACTGGACGTTATTTTCAGAATGGACGCTGCTGCTCTACTGCTGTAGGTTTCTACCACACATAAACAAAGTGAATATGAGCTGTTAATGGTTTGAGCCAAACCTCTCTCTCTCTCTCTCTCCCCCAGTGCCAAATTAAAGGGGAATTCCACCAATTTTTCAAAATTCCTGCATAGTTCAGTGTGTGAGGTGTAATCAGAGTGATTCAGAGGGGTTTGGTGTGAAATGGTTCAGATGTCTTTACAGTGGTGATGATAGGAACCAGGGGTCGCCATGACTACAACACAAATATAGACATTTTATTTACTATCCAGAACCACCAGTGAACCTACACGAGTCTTCTGAGTTTATATGGAATGTTGATGATGGAAAATAGTGGAAAACCTGAAATAATAAGGGAACTATTTCGCCTCACAACACCCTACACATATCCCTCCACCATGAATGGATTCAAAAATATGTTTTAGATCAAAATTTTCTCACAATTTTTGTAAAACAGTGTCTCAGACATCAGGCAGTGAATTCATAACCATCTCATTTAATAACTTTCTGTGAGGAGCTTTTAGAGGTGGACGTCTGGTTCCTATCACCACCACTGTGAACAATTCTGACTCTTCACATCAAACCTCTCTGAATGACTTTGTTTGCATCTTAACCTTTTAGTTATGCAGAAACTTAACCCTTTTGAAGGTTATTGGTGGTCTTTCATTTGTAACTATGTACTAAATGCATGAAAAAGAGGGAACATTCATGATAAATGTTACCATATTTTGGCCCAACAGCTCGCAAGAGTTTAATCGCTCTTAGAAACAGAGTAGATTACACCTGTGTTATTATGATGTACGGCTGGTGCCACTCATGATGTCTCACTTCAACCCAAACCAGTTTCCCAAAAGGAAATGTGCAGCATAAGATTTTCTCTCAAAAATCTTCTTTGAAGCTACAATAGAGTTAAATTACACACAACTCTTCACTTGATGGAGATCTAGTGCATGAATTCTGCCTTCTGGTTTCTCTAGACCATCATGCTATGCTTTCTTGGAAGGTTTAATTCGCTTAGTCCAGACTGTTAAATCCAGTCCAGGTTCAAAAAAGATTGAGAAAGTGGCTCAGAAAGTTGGACTGTATGTAGGTTAATCCTCCACAGGAAGCCTCACTGCAGCTGAGTCACAGCTCCCTCATACATGCCCCTGGATTTCTGAGCGCTACTCATGTAGCTACATCTCTGCATTCATTGTCAATGAGGCATGAAGCGACTCTGCCCACAACAGCGGCCGTTCAGAGGTGTCTGAACAGAAACACTCTGAACAGCTCCACATAGTACACAAATACAGTCTGTGCAATGATCTTTAAAGGGCCCATCTCCTATATTTTTCTCATGAGAGGTCTACTTATGACCCTTTTTGTGTTTTAGTATTATTATTATATTATTATTTATTAACATAAAATATGATAAAACATAATTTTTCAGAAAATTATTTGTTATTAATAATAATAATTGACATAAACAAGTAAGAAATGTAGTTCCTTTAGAGAATGGTATTCAACCATCGATCGCTGAATGAGGAGAACGTTTGAACTTTCAGTTTATTAGTACTTTTGGTCACTAAATCACCACCACGAGTCGTATTTAACACCAATCCAGTGGCGCCCTCTTCTCACGCTGGGGCTCAATCTCAAACGGCTCCCTGCTCCCTACATAGTGCACTACGTAGGAGTTTAAATACTGGATCCTGCAGCCCAACAGAGCAAAATACAGCTAAGAAACAGTCATTTGGGATTCAGACTCATCCACACTTGATAAATGATGCACTGTTTGGCTGTAGAGGCTAGAATTTCTAAACCTCCATAGCTAGAACACTATTTAGGGAGTACAGGGCCGTTTGGGATTCAGTCTGGGTTTGACATGACTTCTGACTGAAACACAGACAGCATTTAAGACATTCGAGTGACCTTCTTTAGACTTTATATTGCAGTTAATCACACTGTCAGTACTTTAATTCAAGCCTGTGATATTAATGATGGAGTTGTTTAGGCTGTTAGCTACGTTTTAGTCTGTTAGCTAGCTGACCAACCTAGTTTTAGTTAAAAACATAAGGTGCCCCTCAGTTTAAACAAAAAACAGGTTCTTTCCTGGAACTTTCCGTTTTATGAACATAATTTTTATGCATCAATTCGTCCAGCAATACAGTGATGCAATATATCATTAGAGAGCCGGAAATCTCTGGGTTCAATTCCTGCAACCATTTTATGATCCTTTATTCACAGCAGTTACGATCGTCTCATTTGCACCATGAGCACCAAATGAGCAAACGCCAGCAAATCTGTGTGTCCTCACCTTCAAAGCCTCGCTGCCTCCACAGAGACACCATAATCCAAAACATGTGGTCTGATAACACGGCAAGAGTCAGAGATCAGTTTAGAGATCTATGAGCCAGGAGGAAATAAACTCCTCCATTCTGGACTCTGTTACTCTGTGTCAGAAATTCATCCAGTTATTCTGATGGTTGGAAAAGAACTGAAGAGTGTTTCCTTTCAAATTAGACCAAGATCATGACTGTACCCCAGAGGATGTAGCAACAGCACTGCCTTTACTTTGGGTATGACGTTTCAGGCAAAAGTTAACAGGTTAAATTAAACAGCCTGTTTTTGTTACTGTGCCTTTAAGACATATGTAAATGAACTCTGTTCTGATTGTCTCTCATTAAAAAAGGGCAGAAACACTTCTTATAATTACCACAAATATGTGAGCCCGTTTGCCAAATAGGCAAGTACTTGTAAATTACAACACAAATATAGACATTTTATTTACTATCTAAAACCACCAGTGAACCTACACGAGTCTTCTGAGTTTATATGGAATGTTGATGATGGAAAATAGTGGAAAATCTGGAATAATAGGTTTTCTATTTGCCTCACAGCGCCCTGCATATTATGTATCCCTCCACCATGAATGGAGTTTAGGGCCAAAATCTTCTCAAAACTATCATAAAACAGCGTCTCAGTCATCAGGCAGTGAATTCATAACCATTTCATGTAGGAACTTTCTGTGAGGGAGCTTTTAGAGGTGGACGTCTGGTTCCTATCACCACCACTGTGAACAGTTCTGACTCGGTAAGTTTCTCTAGAACAGAGCGTTTCACACCAAACCACTCTGAACCACTTTGTTTACAGCTTAACTGTTTAATTATGCGGAAAGTTTGTTGCTGGTTCTCCTTATTTGTCTGAACAAATCTGTGCCTGATTTTATCATCAGCGACTCAAACCCACGTCCCTGCAGTTCGGGAGCGTGAGCAGAGCAAAGCTGAGGCGCAGATGGAGAGAGAGTGGAAAGAAAAAAGAGAGAATGATGCTCCTTTGTAGCCTCACAACTTCACAGCTATAAAGCTCTGCTTTCAAAAGCTCCAGCTTTTTACAGGAAGGTCAGATCCATTCAGCTAACCAGCTAACGAGCACATCTCTTTCATTTTAGCATCCAATTCAAGTGTGTGCAGAGAAAAAGGCTTAGACACCACACGGCCCTCTCAAGGCTGGAAAAACGCACTTCAGCATATCGACGCAGAGCGCGTGGGATCCAGCTTTTGGACTCGGAGTTCAAATCAACATCAGCGTCTCTCCAGAGAAAACACACCACCGCCGGTACAACGCAAACAAATGGCCTGCTCTGTTTCTCTGATTTGAGACTGGATCCGAAGGAATCCACGTGCTCGCCGCGAGCCAAGGCCTCATCCATTATTAATTCAATTTTATTACTCTCCTTTTATAGCTATAAAATCGAATTTATGGTTTGTTTCCCCTTTGAGAGTCTCCAGTCCTATTGAACTCTATTGAATTGCTTTCTTCCCCTCATCGTAGGAATGATAAAGCCGGCCCCGGAATCAAAAGGACGGCGGAGAGGGCATCGCGGAGGTGAAGAGGGAGAGGGAAAACTGAAGAGGGAGAGAAATAAGGCAAGATACGAGAATGAAAAAGAGCGGGCTTCCGGAGGAAAGTCATTTGTGACGTCTCTCAAGCCCGACTCGCATTCATCCGACGAGACGAGACGAGACAATTGAGTTTTAGAAGGTTGTAGACGGCAGTTTTAATGAATGCTATCACAAAAACCCAGCGTCCACACGGAACCCACGGCTGGAGAACAATGCTTTCACGTAATAACTATAAAACCACTCAATAAGTGAAGGTTGTTGCAGTTTACTTTCCAGCCTTTTTCATCAGAGTGTTCCAGATCGATGAAATGATCTGACTGTTTGCCTTACAGACTAATTTAAAGGGCACATTTTCTTTGTTTTGTTGTATTTTCTTATTTGTTCCACTTTTATGTACCAAAAACAGTCAAAATTAATGTTTACATGACCGTTTTCTAACCTTTATCCCTTAGAATTAAACAGGCTGTTTGTGTTACTGTGCCTTTAAGACTGATCAACACTATATGGACAAAAGTATTGGGACACCTCCACATCACACCTACAGGAGCTTTTATGAATCCCATTCTAAATCCATAGGCATTAATATGGAGTTGGTCCCCCTTTGCAGCTCTAACAGCTTCAACTCTTCTGGGAAGCTTCTACAAGATGTTGGAGAGTGTCTGTGGGAATTTCTGCCCATTTATCCAGAAGAGCATTAGTGAGGTCAGACACTGATGTTGGACGAGAGAACCTCTGTTCTAGTTCAACCCAAAGGTGTGTGATGGGGTTGTGGTCAGGGCTCTGTGAGGGTCAGTCAAGTTCTTCCACACCAAACTCACCCAGTCAGGCCTTTATGGAGCTGCTTTGTGCACTGAGGCTCAGTCATGCTGGAACAGGAAAGGTTCTTCCCCAAACTGTTCCCACAAAGTTGGAAGTGTACAGTTGTCCAAAATGTCTTGGTGCTGAAGCATTAAGATTCCCCTTCACTGGAACTAAGGGTTCTACACCAACCCCTGAAAAACAGCCCCATATCATCATCCCTCCTCCACCAAACTCTACAGCTGGCACAGTGCAGTCAGGCAGGTAACGTTCTCCTGGCATTCACCAAACCCAGACTCGTCCATCAGACTGACAGATAGAGAAGCTGATTGGTCACTACACAGAATACGTTTCCACTGCTCCAGAGTCCAGTGGCGATGCTTTACTCCACTCCATCCAACGCTTGCCATTGTGCTTGGTGATGTAAGGCCTGCATGCAGCTGCTCAGCCATGTAAACCCTGCCATGAAGCTCCCGGTGCAGTTTTTGTGCTGATGTTGATCCAGAGGAGGTTTGAACTCTGCAGTTATTGATCAGCAGAGCGTTGGTGACTTTTATGCTCTATGCTCCTCAGAACTCAGAGACCCGCTCTGTAACTTTACGTGGTCTGACACTTCGTGGCTGAGTTGCTGTGGTTCCTAAATGCTTCCACTTTTCAATAATACACTCACAGTTAATCGTGGAAAATCTAGGAGGGAAGAAATTTCACAAACTGACTTCTTGTAATGGTGGCATCCTGTTACAGCACCACGCTCTTCAGACCCATTCTTTCACTAATGTGTGTAAAGGCTGACTGCATGGCTAACTGCTTGATTCTATACACCTGTGTCAACGAGACTGAATGAACACCTGAATTCAGTAATTAAGAGGTGTGTCCCAATACTTTTGTCCATATAGTGTATGTAAATGAGCTCTGCTCTGATTGACTGTGCCTCTTTCACAAAGCAGTCTGGGCTGAAACACTCCTTATAACTATAACTCAGTGTGAGCGGGCTGAGCTAAAGTGCCGCAGGCTGAATAGATGGATTTACATATTTATGTCACGTTTCTATATATGGAATGTATGGACTAAAACATATTGAACGTTGTTTGCATACTATTTGTAGTTACATAATCACATCAAACTCTTTATTTAATAAAAAGGTAAGAAAAAATGACCCAAAAAGCATCTTTTTAGTTTTGTTTTCTCTATTTTTTTAAATATTTGTTGCATCTGCTGGCATTTTATCAGCAATTATTTTTCTAAATTTTATTTATTGCATTTTATATTTTTTTCTGAAATTCAACCACTTGTTACTACTGTTTTAGCTTTATTATTAATTTTATTATAATTTAATTATATTAGAATTATTTATATTTTAAGGGTTTTTATATCAAAACGCTGTGTATGCATTTGCATCAAATTTTAATATGATGCATTTCTCAAAAACAGCTGTATAATGGAAAATATGTTTTTATTTCTCTAATAAAGGTGATATAAGTCATAATACAGCATTGATGTTTACTGTATGTGTAAAGCTCGTTCCCAACGACACATATCATGAAAAAATTCAAATTCTTGAGTGGTTTATAATGCATTTAGGGACGAAATCCTTCATCTAGAATTTTTATTACATTCTTTCTAATTGTAAAGCACATTAAGCAGCATTTTAAATGTATGAAAGGAGCTGTAAATAAATAAAGTTTATTATTATTATTACTAAATGGGCTTTAAAGGACAGAAAGCTACAATTATGTTATTATAAACAAGTGAAACTCTTATGAGGAATATAATCTGTTAAAGTGCTACGAGAGACAAAAGGAAACGCTCAAGGTCACAGTGTCGGGAGAAAACACGGAGGTATCAGTTGAGAGGAGAGAAAGAGAATTCCCGTTAAGCCGAGAGGAAATGGATTGCGGAGTGAGGGATATTTGTAACCGGAGAAGGAAGAATACCAATTACAGCCTCTCGGCCTGCTCTCATATTCAGGGTTTGATCCCTCTCTGAAACAAGAGCAGCTTATCACTTATCCAGGAATATTGGAGGGAGAGTCGCTCCTCGTCTCCTGCATCTTAAACTGAGGAGCGTCTCGTGGCGACAGCAGACTCACAGCAATACGATCGCATAGGAAGGCAGGATGTGGGGTCACATACCGTACACCCCACAAATACACATATACAATTATAATAATAATAATAATTTTTTAAACTAGAATTACAGAAAGTATGAATAGAAATGCTTCAAAATTACTTAGAAAAAAGTCATCATTATAAATTAGCCTCCTTTCAAAGTTAACAATGGGTTTTCCTTTTTCTGTAAAATTAATATTTCATGGTTTCGAGGTTTTGTTATGATAATGACAATATATAAGAATCTATTTATAATAATAATAATAAGGAGAAGAAGAAGATGAAGATGATGTCCCATAAGTAATTAGGAATGCAGAGGGAGAGAGAGAGAGAGAGAGAGAGAGAGAGAGAGAGAGAGGAGAGTGAGAAAAAAAGGATGAAAAAAGAGGGAAAGAGAGATAGAGTGAGAGAGAGAGAATAAAAGAGACAGAGAGAGAAAGAGAGAAAGGAGAGTGAGAAAAAAGGGATGAAGAAAAAAGAGGGAAAGAGAGATAGATAGAGTGTGAGAGAGAGAGAATAGAAACAAAAAGACAGAGAAAAGAGAGACAGAGAGAGAGAGAAGGGTGAGAGAGAGAGAGAGAAAAGACAGAGAGAGAGAGAAGGGTGAGAGAGAGAGAGAAAAGAGAGAGAGAGAGAGAGAGAAAGACAGTAAAAGAGAAAAAACAGACTGAGAGAAAGAGAAAGAGAAAGAAAAGGGTGAAAGAGAGAGAAAAAAGACAGAAAGAAAGAGATAGATAGGGAGAGAGAATGAGAGAGAGAAGGGTGAGAGAGAAAAAACAGAGAGAGAGAGGGAGAGAGAGAGGGAGAGAGAGAGAGATTAATATTAATAAGTAATAGTGATGAGTGTCCAAAGGCAAATTATTAACAGGCCTCATGGGGGTTTATGGAGATTGAAGTGAGACGGCTGGAGTCTCAGACTGTGACCTGTAACACTGAAGGACATGATTCAGTCCCCCTCCCGGCCCCCTCCACACACACACACACGACCCCCCCCTAATTAACGAAGACTGAAACTGAATCCTGTTCCCTCCATCTATGGTTCACGCATTTAAATACAGGACAATCAGTGCAGTAATGAGATGCACTTAAAGAGCCGGTATCATAGAAAAACAAACATTTCTGCACTTCAAACGAATTTGATATATAATATATATCACAGTTAAAGTGTCTAAACAAACCGTTCACTCCCCAGCACACAGTCCATATACGGCAACTTATTAGCCCAATTTGAA
>NW_023494804.1:2544083-2639083 GCF_904425465.1 Colossoma macropomum
TATATATATAGAGAGAGAGAGAGAGAGATTGCTTTTCAATTAAAATAGGTTTTTATGCTTGTATTTGCATACAGGACTTTGAATTGCCTTTGTGTATGAAATGTGCTATGTAAATGAACTTGCCTAGAGGAAGAGCACTGCAACACCAGTGGAATATTCTGGAGTAAACTGCTTTGGGTAAACATGCTGTGCTGTGTTGGAGGTTGGCAGACAGATTTAATCGCAAAAATAGTTTTAAAACTTGAAAATGTCTCATCTTTATAAGCCTAAAATGTTGACCAGTCTGGAAGATTAACAATGAAACAGACAGACTGTGGTGGATGTTCTGTCCTGATGTGAGCTATAAAATGTATTTTGGTAGAATGGAGCCGCAGATAAACACAGGTTCAGCTGAATGACCGTAGAGCTCTGGACTTTAAATAGCCCAGATGGATGGTTTTCTCCTGTGTGTGGGATTGGGCTAACATGGCTGGCTTCACCTCACGGCCTCTACACCAAACAACACAAAGCAGGTCTAAACTACTTGCACTGAAGCAACTTGGCCAGTATATACCTCATTGAGTTTAACTGCATATGCATTGTCCTTACTACATTTCAGGAAACTGACCCTATCCAGGCTCCGCCCTCAAACGTGTTCTTTCACAGCTACTGTTGTGAGATTGGACAAGGTTTACAGAAGGTTGATAAAAATCCCAACAGACTCAGTTTATATCACAATACCTACATTTAGAGTCGGTTATTCATTCAGCCTAATGAGAAACTGTAGAACAGACTCAGTTTATATCACAATACCTACATTTAGAGTCGGTTATTCATTCAGCCTAATGAGAAACTGTAGAACAGACTCAGTTTATATCACAGTTAGCTATTCTGGCTCTAAATGTATGTTTTGTGATATAAATATATAAATAAATCTGTTTCTCATTTGAAGTCTATTCTGATGGTTTACAGTCTTAGAAACAAAAGAAAGGCGATCTGCACAGCTTATCCAACGTCGTGACAGTAGCTACGACAGCTCATCCAGGAAATCTATTATACGAGGTAATTCTGCTTATTTCAAACATTTCTTTCTTTCTTTATTGACATCGAGCCTTTTCTTCCTCGTGTGCCACTGAACACGAGACTGCATGTAACACACACACACACACACTCCTCCTCTCCTCCTCTGCACAAATCGATGGAAATGCTTCATTAGAATTTCTCTCTGTCTTTAGAAGTAATTTCAGCTCCAATAGCACTTCCTGCAGCCGAAGACAGCACACAGCCGGCACGTTCTTAATGCCCTATCACCCGACGCCGATTCAATTACTGTACTTTTACAAAATGGAAAATCTATACTCTGTGATCGGAGAGCCTGTGTGGAACGCTCCAGAACAACAGGCCCCCCGCCGAGGCCCAAAACACAGCGGGAGAAAACAGCACCGCAGAAAGAGAAAGAACACAAACCACCACAACAAACTCTTCTTTGTTGCTTTGAACAAGAACTGCCTTGAGTTGAGTTTATACTCATCATTTCCACATGAATACCACCGCTGACACATCTCGACTTCACAAGCTCCACCATTGCGGTGTTTGTTTTATGTCAGTAATGTTCATGGTGGTGGTGATAGGAACCAGATGTCCTCCTCTAAAAGCTCCCATGACATGAAATGCTCATGAATACAGTGCCTGATATCTGAGCTGGGCAATATGACAATATTTGATCATTATCATGATAAATTAGGTCACGATACGCTTTTCTGAACATATTGTAGATATCATCAGTAATTAAAGAACCCTGACTAACCACATGTTTTTCATTACAAAGTGAGCATAATTAGGCCTGTTTAATTGGATTTAGTGCAGTGCAGTTGTGTGCATTCCTCCAGATCTGACTCTCTAGAGAACTCCAATTCCCAGAACTCCCTTGGTGATCACCTGACTGTCACACCACCATCCACAGCCAGTAGTTGTTCGCCTTCCCCTGAATACTAATCTGACACACCTGTTTTGTTTGTCATATGACTTGTGACAGTTCGTATTTAAAGCCCGTGCTTCAGGTTAGATCTTCGTGAGGTATTGCTTCTTTCACTTGAGCTACTGAGCGTTCTCTCTTGTATTGTCTTTTTGTGTATCGGACTGTGTTTTCGGATTTTCGGCTTTGCCTTTTGCCTTTGCACTTTGTGATTGTGTTTGCCTGCTTTTGTTATGTTCGTCCCTCTGTATTTTTTTGGAATTGACCTGTGCGTGTTTTCTGACCACGAGTTTGGATCACATTTTAACCAGTAAAGCCTCCTTTCCTAATTTTATTCGTGAGCATCTGGTCAGTTGTGTCGTGTTACAACAGTATGTCAAACACTGAATACAAATCTTGTAGGATTATTATTATTATTATTTATTGTTTTTTTAAATAGCATTTTATATAAGGCACTACAGGTTCTATTTTGTCTGCTCCAACTTATTAATACCCAGAAAACTGAAATGAGATAAAATATATATATATATATATATATATATATATTTTTTTTTTTTTTCATTTCAGTTTTCTGGGTATTAATAAGTTGGAGCAGACAAAATATATATATAGTGTTGCATATTGTGTATCATGAAAATGTCTTCACGATATAATTCTTTTGCCATATTGCCCACCCTTACTCCAATTTTTCAGAACTTCCACTATTTTCCATCATCAACATTCCATATAAACTCAGAAGACTCGTGTAGGTTCACTGGTGGTTCTGGATAGTAAATAAAGTGTCTATATTTGTGTTGTAGTCATGGCGACCCCTGGTTCCTATCAACACCACTGTGAAGAAATCTGAACCATTTCACACCAAACCACTCTGAATCTCTCTGATTACATCTCACAAACTGAACTATGCAGAATTTTGAAAAATCGGTGAAATTTCCCGTTAATGAAGCAGTGCTAGCTGGTAAAATCGACTGGAGACATGTTAATACATTTTAATAAATGTTGTGACAAAATAAACCATTGTTTATTTTCAGCCACTGAATTATGCAGAAATGTGTTTTAAAAATCGGTGGAGTTTCCCTTTAAAAGATACCGTTTAAGGCAAAGTTACCATTTTGGAAATACAAGGTTTTGTTACCATTGCGGCAAATATTACATTATAAAAATCACTGTAAGTTTTTGTAAAAGTGGTTTAACTGAAAGACAGTAATAGAGCTGATGTTCTATATTCTGCTAATGTGGAAATGATGCTCACTGTTAAACCAAGTAAACTCAGTGCTGCTTTTTTCATGAGGATTTTGAATCTCTGTTCTCAGCTGGAAGAATCTGCTCTTAAAATAAAACAGTGCAGCAGCGATAATAGCAGACAGAGAGGAAAACATTCAGGAGAGGAAACACAAACAAGAAAACATCTGAGTTTTGAACACAGACGCAATTTACAGGCTGTAAGAGCGCGAATGACATCCACCGTGTCTCAGTTAGCAGTCTGCGCTTGTTTTCGTGCGTTTTGGGAATGAAAACCAGACAGCAGCAGTTCTAACATGCAGGACCAGCAACATCTTCCTCACTCTGTAAAGAGTGAAACCATTTCTTTTTGGTTTCTGAGGTAAAGAGCAGCATAAGGTTTAGGCCGACTAAGTTCTGTTTCACATATATACATTCTTTAAATTGCGCTACTGTTGGAAAAAAAAGATTTTTTGGGATATTTCTGTTCATCATGAAATTTTAACATTATTCTAAAGGTAAGCTAAACAAAAATGGGAATTCAAGGTTTTTGTGTGGAAGGGACAATATATATATATATATATATATATATATATATATATATATATATATGTATATATATTAAAAATACACACAGTCAGGTCATATTATTATGACCACTTGATCTCCACAAGCTGGTGGTGGCAGCACTGTGGTCTGGGGAATGTTTTCGTGGCATTCTCTGGGCCCACTCATGCATGTGGAAGGCACTCTCAACCGATTTGGGTACGAATCCATCCTCGCGTACACCCATACATGCAGACTGAATTCCCCAATTGAGCATCTGTGGAACCACCTTGATCATCATGTTCACTCTATGGATCCTCCCCCACGCCCCCTTCAGCAGCTGTGGGATGCACTGCAGTCAGCATGGCTCCAGATACCCGTGACAACCTACCAGGACCTTATTGAGTCTCTCCCAGCCTGTCTAGCTGCTGTCTGTGCTGCACACACACACCCAGACCCACACACACACATATATACATATATATATATATATATATATATATATATACACCGATCATGCATAACATCTGTTTCTCTGATACTTTGTTAGCCCCCTTTTACCCTGTTCTTCAGTGGTCAGGACCCCCATGGACCCTCACAGAGCAGGTACTATTTGGGTGGTGGATCATTCTCAGCACTGCAGTAACACTGACGTGGTGGTGGTGTGTTAGTGTGTGTTGTGCTGGTACGAGTGGATCAGACACAGCAGTGCTGCTGGAGTTTTAAACACTGTGTCCACTCACTGTCCACTCTATTAGAACTCCTACTTTGTCAGTCCACCTTGTAGATGTAAAGTCAGAGACGATAGCTCATCTGCTGCTGGTCATCCTGTAGTCCTTCATCAGTGGTCACAGGACGCTGCCCACAGGACGCTGTTGGCTGGATATTTTTGGTTGGTGGACTATTCTCAGTCCAGCAGTGACACTGAGGTGTTTAAAAACTCCAGCAGCACTGCTGTGTCTGATCCACTCAGACCAGCACGACACACACTAACACACCACCACCACGTCAGCGTTACTGCAGTGCTGAGAATGACCCACCACCCAAATAGTACCTGCTCTGTGAGGGTCCATGGGGGTCCTGACCACTGAAGAACAGGGTAACAAAGTATCAGAGAAACAGATGGACTACAGTCTGTAACTGTAGAACTACAAAGTGCACCTATATAGTAAGTGGAGCTGATAAAATGGACAATGAGCGTAGAAACAAGGAGGTGGTCAGAATGTTATGCCTGATCGGTGTATATGGCCTATGGAAAAGTACATATATGGACTGAAGGCCTTACACATTAGATTAACTACCAAAACAATTAGGAAGTGACAGAGGAATCAACCAATCACGTTTGGGACCAATGTCAAGAAAATCGTCACTCTAGACCTTCTGAGCGAAAACTCAACAGTATCGTAATATTAATAAACTAGTACAGCAGTATTAATAACTAGTATTATTATAGGTAGAGATGCTTTAGTATGACCCCCTCGTCCTGAAAAGGTACTAAAACAAACATATATGTGTATGTGTAGTGGCCTGGCAGGACTACAGGATGACCACTGACCGTTGGCTCCGAGTTTTGTTGACTTCACTGTTGCCAAGTCAACCAGCCAGAATGTGGAGAGCGTTCAGCAGCTCATCCGAATCCCGGCGCTCTGCTGATTTATCTATTGCACAATTCAGCCCACAGAATACAGCAAACACAATCATTCTCATTCTACACTCAGGCGTTCTTCTTATCCCTGCTAAAGAAAACTGTTCAGCACCAATTAAATCCAATCAGAATCAGAGAGGCAGAAAGCGCAGTGTGCCAAACACATTCTGGAGACACAAGGACACTTTTTTTTTCACGGCTGGCAGGTTCATCTTGGCAGGAGAGTGGTAATGAATACATTTCTGTCTGTTAGTTTTTGTTCCTCGGGAAAGGAGCCAGAAAGCAGTGGAAGCAGAGGGAGACGTGGTAAACAAACTAAGATGTACACAAAGTGAGCACGAGGCTAAATGACTCTGGTCCATGTTAGAGTGTGTGCGTGAGTGTAAGTTGGCATGTTGACCCCAAAGAATGATGATGTGAATGTCCAGGCTGCAGTAGCATCCAGCAGGCCGAGCTTCTGGCTGGAGAAAGCCTCTGCTTGGGCCAGAGTTAGCAAACTAGCTAGTGTTGCTGATGCTTTTCTAGCAGAGTTAACCCTCTGGGCTCTGAGGCATTGATTCATGCGTATCTTCTTAAACCCTCCTTTAAAGGCTCTTCATATATCATGATCCTCATATGTTTCATGTCTAAATGCTCCGTTATCTTCATCACTGCTTTCCAAAACCGCTGCAGCAGCTGCAGCAGCTGTAAACTCTCTGCACGCCGTTTCACATGAGTCTCCGATGTGGACTGAATGAAGAATGAAGGGTTTTCGGCGTGATGGTCAGTGCTTAGTGATTTCCTGAGTGTCCATTGGTCAGTTTCACACAGAATGTAGACGGACACACGAATCCACCAGTTCCACACGGTGAGAGGCAGATGTCGTGTATCTCAGCCCCTCTTCATAGGCTCATAACTCCGGTACTGAGAGAGTAGTTCAGAAAATCACTGCGGCGCTTTGTCTATTAGGCCTGATAGCCTCTCTTAGCGGCATGCAGGGGGTAACAGCACAGTATATGCATGGGTTAACTAGTGATTCACAGCAATTAAGAATCATTTAAGCAATAGAACTTGAGAGGTTGTGTGTTATCGCGAAATAACATCACGACTGTGATTTGGTCACTGTAGATCATCACAGCTGTGATGTTAATGGCGATAACACACTCGGCGTTTAATATGTTTTAATGTTCGCAGTTCTTCCCCAATTTATAGTTCCTTAACGAGCAGCTTGTTGCTACATCAGAGTAACGAGCTCCGCCCACTCGCTGCACAGCCGGCAGTTCGTTCTCCAGCTCCTTACACTAAATTCCCAAACTGTCACCACTGAGCAGCTTTTCAGTCGGCAGCTGTGACAGAAGAACAGCTAAACAACCTGGAATCAGCCAGAAATGAACCCAATACAGTTCGCCAAACGTGTAGTCTGATCTTCAGAGTCTGACCAAATCAGACTGAGCCATAAAACTGCCACAATATCAAGTTCAGCTCAGTTTTGTCAGGTTTTGCCAGATCAGTATTAATGTTGTTTTGTTCCAGCCAGTCTGTAAAGCATCTTACAGCCCATTTAGTTTGGCGAATGGTGTTGGGTTCATTTCTGGCTGATTCCAGGTTGTTCAGCTGTTCTTCTGTACTGTGGCGTTGCCGTGTCACGCTGTAGGTGGTTCCACTTTTTTAAGACAAGATATGATTATATTGGGCTGCTTTAGGTTCATTCGTCCAAGGGCTTTTATGCTGAAGAGCCTGAATGTGGGTGGACCGGTGGGTTTTCCAGAGTAGAGCGGAGGGTTGTGTTTTTAGCTGTTAGCACTGGAGAGGCTGTTTCTTCTCGTCGTGTTTGGTGCTGTTTTCAGCAAATTAAAAATAAAGCTGCATTATGGACTGAAACCTCGAGTCATGTGAGTTTCGCCCGAGAACTGAAGTCCCTGTAGTTACTGAATAATAAGTCTTAGTATCTAATAAGCCTGAGATTTTAAGGGGTTAATGCTAATAAGAAATAATACAATTTAATTATGCTGAGATTTTGAAATATTGGTGGCATTCCCCTTTAAAAAATGACACTAAAGGAAAACAGTAACCAGACAAAAAGCACATTTACACAAAGGAAACTTACTATTTATTTAGTTTGTATGTATTTTGAGCTGTTTATTGCAAAACAATCTGCAGTAAAACGTTTTTTGATTAGTGCCACTAAAACTGACACTCAGCACTGCTCTGTGACTCCAGTCCTGCACATCGCCCAGCTGAGGTGTGTTTGGTTGGAGTTGTAGTGAGTGAGTGTGTTCAGTGTGACAGAAGCTGTAAAGTGTCTCTCAGCAGGAAGCGACACAGAGCTCCAGCAGAGCTCCATCCACCATGTGCTGCTGTCTGAACACGAGCAGCTGGAGACCAGCATCGCCGGGACGGCTTTGTGTGACGGTGTAATTGGATTAGTTTCTTTTCTTTCCTGTTTGTTTCACAAGTCTGAGTGTGGAGCGCACAAACTCACAGAACTACAGTACTTAACCCTTCAAACTCTGAGGGTCTGTATGAGGGTCCGCACGCCAGTTCATCACTCGTAACTACAAAACGTACACAACGGTTCCATATACATTTAGCTTATATTGAATAATTCATAGCAGATACTGAATAATTCATAGTAGATACTGAATAATTCATAGTAGGCACAAAATAATTCATAGTAGGCACAAAATAATTCATAGCAGATACTGAATAATTCATAGTAGATACTGAATAATTCATACTAGGTACTGACCAATTCATAGTAGACACTGAATAATTCATAGTAGATACTGAATAATTCATACTAGGTACTGACCAATTCATAGTAGATACTGAATAATTCATAGTAGATACTGAATAATTCATAGTAGACACTGAATAATTCATAGTAGATACTGACCAATTCATAGTAGATACTGAATAATTCATAGCAGATACTGAATAATTCATAGTAGATACTGAATAATTCATAGTAGACACTGAATAATTCATAGTAGGTACTGACCAATTCATAGTAGATACTGAATCATTCATAGTAGACACTGAATAATTCATAGTAGATACTGAATAATTCATAGTAGATACTGAATCATTCATAGTAGACACTGAATAATTCATAGCAGATACTGAATAATTCATAGTAGATACTGAATAATTCATAGTAGATACTGAATAATTCATAGCAGATACTGAATAATTCATAGTAGATACTGAATAATTCATAGTAGGTACTGAATAATTCATAGTAGATACTGAATCATTCATAGTAGACACTGAATAATTCATAGCAGATACTGAATAATTCATAGTAGATACTGAATAATTCAAAGTAGACACTGTATAATTTATAGTAGGTACAGAATAATTCATTATAGATACTGAGTAATTCATTGTAGATACTGAATTATTTACAGTAGGTACCGAATAATTCATAGTAAATACTGAATAATTCATAGTAGACACTAAATAATTCATATTGGATACTGAATAATTCATAGTAGAAGATTCATAGTGGACACTGAGAAATGTATTCTTAGTGATAATTCTTCATAATTCTTCAGAAAAGGAAAGAGCGAGAAAGAAGATGAAGGAGAAGAGGGAGACTGCCGCGCAGACTTGTTCGTGCTGTGTTGTGAACTCGAGCACAGACATGAATTCATTTTCATTTCATCATTTCTGAGCTGCCAGCAGATGACAAAAGCGTTTTTCATAACAATGCCAGATTCTTCCAAAACACTGCATCCTTTCTTCTCCACTCAGAGGGATCAGCTCAGCGTCGGCGGCTGACCCTGAGCAGCATGGAGAACACTTCATGTGCGCAAAGCAGAACAAAACATCTTCACTCACTGCAACCAAAACTGACTGAGAGGCTCTATTAAAGAGCCGTCACTCTAAATGTAGTCGGACGAGACGCGCTCAGCGTCTGATGTCTGCTTCTGTAGTTCTGCACTGGAGCTACAACGCTAAAGTGATAGCATCCCGAAATCATCACACGCTTCTGACACTGTATGACATCAGCCATGCTGCTATTTATAAAGTCAGAGGCAAACCATGACTATGGCTGCGTTCACACAGCAGGTAAAAGTGGCCCAAATCTGATTTTCTCACCAAATCCGATGTTTTTGTTTGGATGTTCAGATTATCTTTTAAATGTGATCTGTATGCGACATCAGTCTGAACAGATCAGCTCCTAAACTGACCCACATGCACTAAAGATCAGAGCGTCACGCTGCTTCACGGCTCATCCAGAGGTAAACAATCACGACCGCCAACGAACGCCAGTCGCTCCCGGAGGATCAGCTTCATCTTCACCAGCATCACAGGAGCCATCATGAAGCTTCACTGACTGACAGCTGGACTCATCACCCAGAATGAGTTGGAGCCGTAAAAAGGGCGCGGTCACTTCTTTGGTTCGCGTCCTCGGATTCTTTAAACTCTGCTTTCAGACTTTTAACTGTTCTTTGGCGCTGCAGCCTCGTTCTCCTGCGGCCGCGTTCGGACATTTCTCTCTAAATCTCTTGAAACACGGAGGGTTTTGGATGAGTCTCTAATAATTTTAGTACAGAAACATCAGCCCAGATGTTTATGAGTCTCAGCAGCATAAAATTATGACGAGTGTTGAGTTGGATTGACGTAAGAACCACATGAATTCCGATCTGGCTGTTCAGACTGAGTCACATTACTGCAGATCGGACACGTATCAGATTTCAGTACCACATATAAAAGCGTCTCAAATCAGAACTGAAAATATCAGATTCAGTGTGTTTATCTGTTCACACTGACACACAGACACACATCTGTCTCACACATGAAGAGAAATCAGATTTGGGCCACTTTTATCTGCTGTGTGAACAGAGCCTATGAGTGTGTTTACATGCACTCAGTAATCCGATCATAATCAGATTTCTGCAGTTATCTGATTATTCAGATGGTCCTGTAAACAGCACACTCTGATTCCTTAGATTGGAGTAAGGTCTAGAAATTTTCGTCGAGGCTGGATTTTAGCTCAGTAATCAGATTCAGGGGAAGTGGAGCAACGTTTCAAAAAAGACGCAGAATGAAGTTTCAGTTTTACGTTCCGCTTACGTCACGTTTTCTTCGTCTGTGAGTTTATTGGCTGGTTGTAAAGCAGAAATCTGATTACTGTCTGACTCATGTAGACCCAGAGTTTCCCATTAACTGATTACTGATTAAATAAAAGAAAAAGAGGAAAAAGTAACAGAATGAGAGCGAGAGAGAGAAAGAGAGAGAGAGAAGAGAGAAAATGGAGAGACAGAGAAAAGAGAGACAGAGATAGTTTCTGCTAGCGCTTTAATGGGATTTTAAATAATATGTTAGTATTAGTGGCTCTTCTAGATTAAACACAGACATATGAAGCTTGTAAAGAGGTTCTATGTGTTTTATCTGAATCTTGTAACAGACATTATCATATCTTTGAGCTTGTATATATCAGTGTTACAGTGACTCTTTCACTAAAGAGTCCTGACACTGAGCTGCCGCCACCATTTTCCATTCCTAACAACTAACCAGAACCTGCTATGACTACGGCTCACAGTCAGTGATGTATCTAGAACTTCCAAAGCATATTGTTTCTCACAAAATTGGTCTCATTGTAAATCAAACCAAGAATGATTGATTCCTCTGTCACTTCCTAATTATGTTGGTAGTTAATCTAATGTGTAAGGCCTTCAGTTCAGCTCCTGAAGTTCCAACCAATGGGAGAGCAGCTTGGCTGTATCTGCCTAGATACAATAGAGAAAACAATCCTGATTGGTTAATTTTCCAATGGGCATTTCAAGATTTTAACCTTTTGTTTCCAACTGTGAAATGAAATAAGAGTATAAAGACAATACTTACAGAGTTTAAATACAAAAGTATGATAATTATATTAAATAAAAATGAGCTAAAAGTCACAGACATGTATTTTTTAGCTCATTAGGCTCATGAGACGAGCGTGTGCTCCATGCTAACTGCTCTAGCCTAGTAGCTCCAGTGCAAAAACTAAAGAAGCAAACTTTGGACACCAGACACGTCTTGGCTGATCGGCTACTTTTGGAGTAAGTTGGGGGGGTGGCTGGCTAAGTTTGATTTTTGGCCAAACTATCGCTTTAAAATGTCACTCAGGCTCACTGGGAAAGTGCCCACTCCTTTGGCTGAGGCTGGAGCCGGCAGTAAGAGGGCCATCTGGAAGAGGGGAACATTCCAGAAGAGCTGCCCTGAGGAGAATGCAGAGCTGCATACCACAGAGGACCTGAGAGAGACCAGGCAGCGGCATAACCAGGCCGGACCTCTGAAAGGTCCGTGCACAGAGACGCCTTTGTTCGCTCGTTCATGGAAAGTTTGGCTTTGATCAAGTGTGAGGGTGAATGAGAGAGAGAGAGAGAGAGAGAGAGAGAGAGTGAGAGAGAGAGAGACCTAAACAATGTACAGACTCAGTGTCTGTATGTACTGCATGACCTTATACGTTGATTCAGACACTTTAAGGTCCCATAGCTGACACATACGTAATCTCCATAGAAAAGCACTGACCAATAGAACAGGACACTGTGGAGCAGCTGCACCTGAGCCTAAGGTCACCATGTCCAAAGTGTGGGCTAGAGCGGTATAAAGAGAGAGACGCAATGAGAGAGAGAGAGAGAGAGAGAGGGAGAGAGAGAGAGACAGAGAGGGAGAGAGAGAGAAAAGAGAGTGAGAGAGAGCAAGAGAGAGAGAAAAAAAAGAAAAAAGCGTAAAAAAAAACAGAATGAGACAGAGGGCAGAGAAAAAGAAAAGAGAGCGGGAGATACGAAGAAAGTGAAAAAGAGACAAAGAGGAAAAAGTAACAGAATGAGAGAGAGAGAAAAGAGCGCGAGAGAGAGCAAGAGAGAAAGAGCAAGAGGGAGAGAAAGGAGAGAGAGAGAGAGAGAGAGAAAAGAGAAAGAGAGAGAGAGAGGAGAGAGAGAAAGGAGAGAGAGAGAGAGAGAGAGAAAGAGAGAGGAGAGAGAGAGAGAGAGGAGAGAGAGAGGGAGACAGAGAGAAAGGAGACTTTTTGACTTTTAACAACACTTTATTGTAACCACATCTCGCTACGGTGTTTAAAAGTCACATCAGGCCATTTCCGCCCTTAAACCATCACATAAAAACAGAGAAAATGGAGAGAGAGAGAAAAAACAGTGAGACATAAGACAAACAGAACGAAAAGAGAGAGTAAAAGAGACAGAATGAGACGGAGGGGAGAGAAAAAGAAAAGAGAGTGGGAGATACAAAGAAAATGAAAAAGAGACAAAGAGGAAAAAGTAACAATGAGAGAGAGAGAAAGAGAGTGAAAGAAGAAAGAAAACGGAGAGACAGAGAGAAGAGAGACAGAGTGAGAGAAAAGAGAAAGACTGACAGACAGAGAGGAGAGAGAGAGAGAGAGAAAAGAGACAGTGAGACAGAGAGCGAGAGAGGGACAGAGAGCAAGAGTGACAGACAGAGAGAGAGACAGTGAGACAGAGAGCGAGAGAGGGACAGAGAGCAAGAGAGACAGAGAGAGAGAGAGAGCGAGAGAGAGAGTGACAGACAGAAAGAGAGACAGAGAGCGAGAGAGAGACAGTGCTGTAGTTTAAAGCACTGAAGCTGTGAGGATCTTCTTCTCTGTCTGTCCAGTTTACTGTCACTGTTCACCTTATCAGCAGGACGTCCAGCGCGTGACCACCTGCTTTTACATTAAACACTCGCCGACGAGCTTCGGTCCCGAGAGATGAGAGCACAACGTGTGTTTACTGAGCTTAGCAGCTGTGCACAGCTGCAGATTCAAACCAGCTGTTCAACAACATCACAGACAACAACAGGACAACACAGAGCATCACACGCTTAAAGGGACAGTTCAGCCGAAAGTCTATCAGCCAAGGCATGTTTGGTGTCTGAGGTATAGAAGGTATAGATCAGCCCAGCGGTCGGCAGCATGCGGCTCTTTTACTGTCCTGTTGTGGCTCCACAGCAGAATCAGATTTGTAGGTAAAAATAAAATAATCCTCCTTTACAGTAAAATAAAGCTCTGCTGATCGTTCAACACAGTTTAACAATAAATGGTCTTAAACTCTGGAGTTAATGTAGAACTGCTAATTCACCCTTTAACCCTGAAGATCAGCGCAGACTGCTGGTCACCATAGCAACGCAGACAACAGTCTCGCCTAGCTAGTAGCTAACGAAGCGGCAAAGAGGAAGATTTGAGACGAACATCGATAATTTGGAGATGAATAGACTGATTAGTGTTTATAATCACTCCAGCTGGTTTCCTGAAACGTTTAATCTGCAACGAGAAACTGACAAACACTAAAAAGTCACAAAGCTGAAGTCGCTTCTTATTCGCCAGCTTCTTGATCTAATTTTCCCGTTTCACCTTAAATGGTGCAGCAGTTACATTCTGGCGCCTCAGGCACCATTTAAGGTGGAACGGAAAAATTTGATCAAGAAGCTGGCGAATGAGAAGCGACTTCAGCTTTGTAAAAGTCGAATGTTGAGAGACATTTTATGAGAAACTGTTCTACTTTTGCGAAAAGGTTTCCTGCTGGAGATGAGAGAAAAGCGGTTACAGCTGAGCTAAAGCTTAAGGCAGAGCAAAGTAAGTCTGTGTTTTCATTTATATTATACTTTTTAGCCTGTACCAGAACATCAGCACATACTGAGACACATTTCCAGCCAAGATGGTAAAATGGACATAAATGTTGTGGCTCCCAAGGTGGTTTGATTGTTGTTGAATGGACAAAATGGCTCTTCTTAACATTTGGGTTGCTGTAGTCAAAACGTTCTACATCACAAAGAGGCAAGATAGTAAATAACTACTAGTAAACAGGGTGTAGACAATTCATTCATAATTAATAGTATAAAATATTTTTTATGTAACTAACTTATGAGTCAAATTGCTAAACTATAATTAATGATTACGTTTCTACAATTCAAAATAATTTCTGATTATTCGCATGTCACTAAGTAAATGCTAAATCAATTAAATATTACAATTGATTAATGCATATATAACTATTCTGTAATCATATTATTAACAGTCATTTACAAACTATTCGCTAACTGTTAAGTTGGTGTTTATTATGGCCTGTTATTATTAAATTTTAGCATGATATTGCGCTATGTTTAGATATTGCACAGCCCCTAAAACACCCCCACCGACTCCCTCTGCCCAGAACAACAGCAATAATCCATGATCCATTTCTCCTCCACCCAGACAGTCCTCCGCTCCCTCGCTCTCTCGCGCATAGTTTCCCGTTTCTGGCAGCACCGGGCTGTCGAGGAAGAATGTGAACATTTCATTTCTTTTTCCCCACAAAGCCTTTTTCTTAAGCACCTTCTGGAGGCCCCACCACACCCAGCCCACCGAGCCCGGATTACTGTCTCGAAACGGAGCAGAAAGGA
This sequence comes from Colossoma macropomum, assembly GCF_904425465.1. Classification (NCBI taxonomy): domain Eukaryota; kingdom Metazoa; phylum Chordata; class Actinopteri; order Characiformes; family Serrasalmidae; genus Colossoma; species Colossoma macropomum. The sequence continues at coordinate 2,558,816 of NW_023494804.1, forward strand.
AGAAGATAAGAGCGACAGATAAAGAATCTCACAGCTATGAAGTGTTTTTGTTTCCCTTTCTGCTCTTTTCCTCACCTCAGAGGAATGTGGAGGTTCTTTCAAGATCAAGTCATGCAATTGTTTTGTGGACTTGCTTTGGTGGAAGCACAAACACAACCGCTAGTCAGAGTCAGTTATGCACCAGTGTATATTAACAGCATCAAGACATTCTTTACACTTCACATCTGTGTGTATTTAACGGTACGTTCGCTGATAAAACGCAGTATTAGTGACTTAGACACTCCGTATCAACACTAATGTGACTTAATAAAGTCATACAAAACTGCTTTTTCCTTCTCTCTTCACTGAATAACCACGCCCACTCACTCACCCAGCCTTCATACTCTCACTGAATAACCACGCCCACTCACTCACCCAGCCTTCATACTCTCACTGAATAACCACGCCCACTCACTCACCCAGCCTTCATACTCTCACTGAATAACCACGCCCACTCACTCACCCAGCCTTCATACTCTCACTGAATAACCACGCCCACTCACTCACCCAGCCTTCATACTCTCACTGAATAACCACGCCCACCCACTCACCCAGCCTTCATACTCTCACTGAATAACCACGCCCACTCACTCACCCAGCCTTCATACTCTCACTGAATAACCACGCCCACTCACTCACCCAGCCTTCATACTCTCACTGAATAACCACGCCCACTCACTCACCCAGCCTTCATACTCTCACTGAATAACCACGCCCACTCACTCACCCAGCCTTCATACTCTCACTGAATAACCACGCCCACTCACTCACCCAGCCTTCATACTCTCACTGAATAACCACGCCCACTCACTCACCCAGCCTTCATACTCTCACTGAATAACCACGCCCACTCACTCACCCAGCCTTCATACTCTCACTGAATAACCACGCCCACTCACTCACCCAGCCTCCATACTCTCACTGAATAACCACGCCCACTCACCCAGCCTTCATACTCTCACTGAATAACCACACCCACTCACCCAGCCTTCATACTCTCACTGAATAACCACGCCCACTCACTCACCCAGCCTTCATACTCTCACTGAATAACCACGCCCACTCACTCACCCAGCCTTCATACTCTCACTGAATAACCACGCCCACTCACTCACCCAGCCTTCATACTCTCACTGAATAACCACGCCCACTCACTCACCCAGCCTTCATACTCTCACTGAATAACCACGCCCACTCACTCACCCAGCCTTCATACTCTCACTGAATAACCACGCCCACTCACTCACCCAGCCTTCATACTCTCACTGAATAACCACGCCCACTCACTCACCCAGCCTTCATACTCTCACTGAATAACCACGCCCACTCACCCAGCCTTCATACTCTCACTGAATAACCACGCCCACTCACTCACCCAGCCTTCATACTCTCACTGAATAACCACGCCCACTCACTCACCCAGCCTTCATACTCTCACTGAATAACCACGCCCACTCACCCAGCCTTCATACTCTCACTGAATAACCACGCCCACTCACCCAGCCTTCATACTCTCACTGAATAACCACACCCACTCACTCACCCAGCCTTCATACTCTCACTGAATAACCACACCCACTCACCCAGCCTTCATACTCTCACTGAATAACCACACCCACTCACTCACACAGCCTTCATAATCTCACTGATGAACCACACCCACTCACTCACCCAGCCTCCATACTCTCACTGAATAACCACGCCCACTCACCCAGCCTCCATACTGTCAATGAATAACCACGCCCACTCACCCAGCCTCACGAGCAACGGCCACCTAATGAAGGCTGAAATCTCAGTGCCACCCTGATGACGTCCATCTCGCATCTGAGAACGCAAACACATCAGACAATCCTGGGAAAGCCTTTTCAAACGAGCTTTCATTAGGCATCTCAGAATGTCGAACGCAACCTTCGAAAAGCTGTGTGCCGCAATCGGACCATCTGGGAATCACGGAATCATGTGACTTACAGCTTGACACGTCCTTGTTTATTCGAAAAACCCTTTTCCATCACTCTTTTTCAGATTTCGGCTTTAGCGATATTCCAACTTTTCTAACTCGTCCTAGCGAGACGATTCGCCAGTTTTTGCAACATTGGGTGCTTTTCCGGATTTCTGGCTTTTTCCATTGAGAATTTTTTTAGGATTTTCAAAACGGGCAAAAAACTAGTGGATAGAAAACCTGCTTGTAACATCCTATCTTGCCCTGTCCTTGTTATTCCCTGTTTCAGCCTTTGTTTTCTTTATCCATTGTTGTTGTTGTTCTGGTTATTTATCTCCTCTTCAGTCCTGCCTTGTGGTTATCTGTCTCACCTGTGTGTTGTCTGTAGCCCCGCCCTCTCATTAGTCCCAGGTGTTTCTGTTTGTTCCGTGTGATATGTAAATGTATTTATACCCCTGGCTGTGTGCTTTGAGTTTACTTGGTGTTTTGGTTAGTCAGGCCCAGTTTTGTTAGCTAGTATTTGTTTACCAGTTTATTTCAGGTCCTTTTTGTTATCTTTCTGTTTTAGTACTTTGTAATTAGTGTTGCTTATTTATGTAGTCCCTTTTGTAGATTCATTTCCTTCAGCGTTTTCAATAAATCAAAGGACTTGCGCATGCATCCTGCCTCTTCATCTCTCCCAACGTTACACCGCTTCAGCCTGTCTCATCCTAACATCTGTACTGTTAGAGTGGAACAGCTGGAGCTTCAAATTCAGATTTTATAGTCACATATTTCAAACATTTATTCACAGAATCCGGCAACTCCCGAATGACTTCTATTATAAGTGAGTTTTTGGTCAGTGGGTTTCCCGTTGTTTTCTATTTTGAGGGAAACGTGTTGAAATTATTGTCTGTGTTAACTGATGCAGCAGACAGAGATTACGCTGGTAAGATTCCTTTAAGCCAGGGGTCGGCAACATGCGGCTCTTTTACTGCCCTGTTGTGGCTCCACAGCTGAATCTGATTTGTAGGTAAAAATAAAATAATCCTCCTTTACAGTAAAATAAAGCTCTGCTGATCGTTCAACACAGTTTAACAATAAATGGTCTTAAACTCTGGAGTTAATGTAGAACTGCTGATTCACCCTTTAACCCTGAAGATCAGCACAGACTGCTGGTCACCATAGCAACACAGACAACAGTCTCGCCTAGCTAGTAGCTAACGAAACGGCAAAGAGAGAGATTTAAGATGAACATTGATAATTTGGAGACAAATGGACTGATTTACATTTATAATCACTCCAGCTGGTTTCCTGATACAGTAAGAAACTGACAAACACTAAAAAGTCATGAAGCTGAAGTCAGCTTCCCATTCCGCCTTAAATGGTGCAGCAGTTACATTCTGGCGCCTCAGGCACCATTTAAGGTGGAACGGAAAAATTCGAACAAGAAGCTGGCGAATGAGAAGCGACTTCAGCCTCGTAAAAAAGTCGAACATTGAGAGACATTTTACAAGAAACTGTTCTACTTTTGAGGAAAAGTTTCCTGCTGGAGATGTGAGAAAAGCAGCTATAGCTGAGCTAAAGATTAAAGCAGAGCAAAGTGAGTCTGCGTTTCCTTTATTTACCAGAATTTTTTAGCCTATTCTAGAAGATCAGCACGTACTGAGACACATTTACAGCCAAGATGGTAAAATGGACATAAATGTTGTGGCTCCCAAGGTGGTTTGATTTTTGTTGAAAGGACAAAATGGCTCTTCTTAACATTTGGGTTGCGACCCCTGGTTTAAGATCACTGAGCTGTTTCTTACTACAAAGTCAGAGTTAGTTTTCTGACAACATCCAGCAACACCGACTTTCACACTCCATATCACTCCCAACCATCTGTCACTAATCTGACCTGAAAAAGTGTGTCGGTAAAGATAACATGTCGCTGGACCGGTGATTACTGATCATTAGGCTGGGAAAGTTCTAGAATAAACAAGGCCGAGAAAAGGTCACAGCGGATTTTATATCAGCGGCCGGTTCGATTTTCAGGAGAACAAAAACAGACGCACAGGTGGAAACATACAGGGTTACCTCGCATTATTAAAGCTGACTCTGAGCGAAAGAACAACCACAACAACTCTCAGCCCTGCAGAACCGAGAGAAACCAGCGGACGCTCGAGAACTCTGTAGGAGCAGAAGCTGCATTTACACTCAGATTTCACTAACAAGACTCTCTCTCTCCCATCTCTCACTCTCTGTCTCTCTCTCACATTTTCCTCTCTCTCTCACGCACAAAGCGTCCTTCGCTCTCTCTTTGTATTTCTCTCTGTTCCTTCTTTTAATCTTTCCCTTTTCTCTCTCTTCTCTCTCTCTCCTTCCACTTTCTCTCTCTCTTTCCTTCCCTTCTCTCTCTCTCTCTCTCCCCTTCCCCTTCTCTCTCTACTGCTTTCTCATACTCTCTCCTTTCTCTCTCTCCTTCGTTCCCCTTTCTTTATCTCTCTTTATCTTTCTCCCTTTTTCTCTCTTTATCTCCTTCCCTCTTTCTTTCACTCTCTCCTCTCCTTCCACTTTCTCTCTCCCTGTATCTCTCTCTCCCTTTCTCTCTCTCTCATTCCACTCGTTCCTTCCACTTTCTTTAACTCTTCATCTTTCTTCCTTTTTTGCTCCCTCTTCTTCCCCTTTCTCTCTTTACCTCTCTACCTCTTCCTCTTTCTCTCTCTCTCTCCTTCCCTGATTTTCTCTCTTTTTACTTCTTTCCTCTTTTCTCTCCCTCTCACCTTCTCTTTTTTCCTCTCTCTCTCTCTCACACCCTCACATCATTCTTTGCATTCCTGAAGGAGACACAGGGGAGACTCCTGACACACGCACACACACACACGCACACACACACACACACACACACACACACACACACACACACTCACACTCACACTCACACTCACACACACACACACACTCAGACACACACACACACACACACACACACTCACACACACACACACACACACACACACTCACACTCACACTCACACACACACACACTCACACACACACACACTAAGGCTGTGTGATATGTTTGTTAAAGGTGATTTCGGCCTTTGAAACACTGATTTCCCAGAAGGCTGCAATATGCAAATGAGCCTCTCACCATTCACATCATTGTCTACACTGTGCTGTGAGAATCTTGCCCAATCACAGCTGCCGTGAAGTTTCTATGGGTGTTTAAATTAATCAACATATTCATGTAATCTGAGAACAGTTAATTCTTTTGGTTAAAATAACACAGGTTAATATTTAATCATGTCACATTGTTGATTTATCAGTAGTGTATTTTGATTTATAGCAATTATAAAACAATATAGCAATTATATAGACATTTAATATTGACATTTAATTTAATTTAATTTAAATTAAATTACATTTTAATTTAATACAGACATTTTATTTATTATCCCAAACCACCAGTGAACCTACACGAGTCTTCTGAGTTTATATGGAATGTCGATGATGGGAAAATAGTGGTAAATCTGAAATAATAAGTTTCCTTTGGGTGTCTATTTTGCCTCACCACACCCTGCATGTATCCCTCCACCATGACTGGATTTTAAAACAGTGTTTTAGGCCTAAAGAACAATGTGTTCATATCCATCTGTGAAGGAGCTTTTAGAGGTGTTAAACTCCTCAGACGTCTGGCTCCTGCTCGCTATCTGTAATTAACAGCATTCCTGAGTGCTAATTCTACATCATGCGTTAAACCAGTGGCCTTAGCACACAGCAGCACCAGACTGTATCCCACAATCCTTAGCACTAATGTCATTTACTCATGTTCCAGAGCTCACACACTGCTGAGAAACACCTACAGCCTGGGAAAGCTAACTTCCCCTGTCTCAAATTATTGTTGACAGAATTTCACACATATAGTACAGCACTAATTCTTACGACTAACTTTAGCTACTACCTTAGCGTTTGGGCCAACAAAAATCAAGCTGTAGTACTTGCTAACACCAACGTTAACCCTTTAAATAGTCCAGGCTTCCATTCCTCACCCCTATAATTCACAAATAATTGAGTCAGGTTGTATTGTTTTGCATGCAATTAGTGAATAATAAGCCTTGGGATTTAATAAACTGGAGAATCTAAGAGGTGAATACCTGCTAAGTTCAGCTAACTAAGTTATCTGGTAATTAACAGCTACGCAATTGTAACGTTACTGAAGTTAGAGCTGATAGAATGGATCGTCTCCTCAGAATTTACCAGCTTTACTTTGGAAAGTCGCTTAGCGTAACCTTGGAAATGGTTGAAGCATAGCCACGGAAATGGCTGTTGTGTAACAATAGAAATGTGTGTAGTATAACCATGGAAACTGGCTGTAGCATAAGCATGGTAATGGTTGTAGCGTAACCACAGAGATAGTTGAAGTGTAACCATGGAAGTGGCTAAACCGTAATCATGGAAATTGTTGAAGCATAACCATGGAAATGGTTGAAGCATAACCATGGATATGGTTTTAGTGTAACCATGGAAATCGCTGAAGCATAACCACGGAAGTGGCTAAAGCGTAACCATGGAAGTGGCTAAAGCGTAACCATGGAAATGGTTGTAGTGTAACCACAGAAACAGTTGAAGCGTAACCATGGAAGTGGCTAAAGCGTAACCATGGAAATGGTTGTAGTGTAACCATGGAAATAGTTGAAGCGTAACCATGGAAGTGGCTAAAGCGTAACCATGGAAATAGTTGAAGCATAACCATGGAAATGGTTGCAGTGAAATCATATAGACATGTGTAGTGTAACTATGAAAATGAGTGTAGCGTAACCATGGAAATGGATGTAGTGTAACCAACGAAGTGACTGTAGTATAACTATGGAAATGACTGTAGTGCAACAATGGAAATGGCTGTAACGTAGCTATGGAAATGGGAGTAGCATGACCACAGAAAAGAGTGTAAGGTACAGATCCATATCAGTGGTGTCGTTGTATTTCATTCCCCCCTCCCGTCTCCAGCAGAAACCAGAACAGACTCCTGCTGTCTGACTACGACTCTCAGTACAGTAAGAGGAGGAACTGAAGGTGGGTTTATCTGCTGAACTGCTGCAGGCGGCTGACCTTCTGTTTATAGACGCCGTAAAATCAGACATCAGAGAGATTTTCAGCTTTCAGTGAGGAAAAGGAAACTGCTGCTGGCTGGAGGACTGAACCGTGACATGACTGCACCTCACAGCTCCAAACACACACACACACACACACACACAAACACACACACACACACACACACACACACACACACACACACACACACACACACTGTGTGTTTATTATTACATATCTTGTACTGTGCAACATAAGTGGGTCCTACTAACGTTACATCAAAAATAACATCGCTTTCTTCTGCCAGCCAATCAAAACTAATAAAACCAGAAAACAGAGGTTTGTTCTTCCACTTTGACCTGTATTTCAGCAAAAACAGCACAATAACAAGATATTTAATGTTTTGTCTTATCAAATCACTGATTTTGCACCCACAAACTCAAGGCCAGATCAGGCCCGTGGCACAATCCAATCTTTCTATTAATATTAGCCCATTTCACAATCAGCTGCACTACAATCCCCAGCATGCACTGCAACGTAATTTGCACTGACACCCCACTCCCAACAACAATCTATGGGACAGCAGTTTTCTACTCAAATGCAAACTTCATATTACCAAACACACCAGCTGTGTTTCAGCAGCATGTCAACCAGCATAAACACGATAAACACTCATCAGCTCAAAAACTGATCCCAAGATCTAATGAACTTGCAGAAAGAAAAGACGTCAGGTGTCGAGACCGAGCACACAGGTAGGTTTAACAGACCTACATCCTGGGGACATTTCAAGAGATTTAACAGTTATCTGTAGCTAATGTAGCCTAAATATATCAAGTATTCACATGTAATATTTGAAGGTTTACTATAAGTAGCCATATTTTGCTGTTGACGTCTTGCCGTATTAAAATATAAACGCTCTCTGGCTCTCGGATTTGTTGAGATTTTTAAATATGGCCCTATTAGTGGTTGAGTTTGACGCCCCTGTCGTATGTCATCACCATCTAGAAATCCTGCTGACTTCTCTGGACTCTTTCACACTGTGGAAGGAAATAATGGACGTCGTGGTCTCCAGGCTAAAGCAGTAAAGGACCATCCCGACTGTTACCAGCATAAAGTTAAAAATCCAGCATGTGTCATGGTGTGTGTATGTGTGTTTGTGTGTGTGTGTGGAGGGGGGGGGTTAGTGAGTAACATGCACGTCTGAGAAAGCACCACTAACACTGAACACACTTAGTAGCAACATATTCTGCCTTTTTCAGGGACGTCCAGGCTGATTTCAAGATGACTACATCGAGAAATATCCTGCATGTGTCACAGCAGCGTGGCTGCGTAACCAGAGAGTGCAGCTCACACTGATCCTGTAAACAGCACTGTGAGAAGCACACACACACGGCTTCATACGTGAAGAACCTGAACACACTGGTTACACGTGTGTGTAGGTGTGTGTGTGTGTGTGTGTGTGTGTGTGCAAGGAAAAGAGGCTCTGGATGTGGGAGGAATGTAATCTGACTGATGAGAGAGACAGAAGAGAGCAGAAAGGCAAAGAGAAAGAGAGAGAAGGTGACAGAAAAAGGAGAGAGAGAGGAGATAAAAAGAGGAAAGAGAGATAAAGTGGAAGAGTGTAAAGAAAAGAGAAAAAAGCAGAAAGGCAAAGAAAGAGAAGGTGACAGAAAAGGAAAGAGAGAGAGAGAGAGAGAAAGGGGGGAGCGAAAGAGAAAGTGGGAGGTGAGAAAAAGGGGAGAGAAGAGAAAGACATGAAAGGAGAGAGAAAGAAACAGAGAGGGAGAGAGAGAGTGAAATAGAAGGGGAATTAAAGAGAGAGAAAAAAGCAAGAGAGAGAGAGAAGGAAAGAGAGAATAAAAGAAAAATGAGAGCAAGAAAGAAGGCCAGAACGAGAGAAAGAAAGGAGAGGTGGAGAGATAAAGGAGAGAGAGGGAGAGAGAGAGAGAGAGAGAGAGAAAGAGGTGAAAGAGAAACATAAGCCGCGCCGTGAGAACGAGAGCCATACAGTAAACAGGGAAATGTTTTCTTGTTATCGAGTAACGTATCACTAAACAGAGCAGGGTGTGGGTGTGTTTACAGAAGAGAGTGAGCGGAGAAATAAAGGAAAGAAGCGGATCCTGTAGAGTGTAGAGGTCACACTGAACTACAGGAACAGAGAGGAGGCGCAGCGGAAGAGGAGTGCAGGCACACACATCTGCACCAGCTCATTTCTCGGCATTTGGAGTCAGAGTGAAGGAAAGCAGAGTCTGTGTGTAAATCTCTCATTATTCAGCATCACCAAACAGTTCGGACTCGTTATCAGCAGCCTGTGAGATTTTTACCTCCAATCAGCCGGAGGTCCCAGCCACTTCACCAAAACAAACACAGACACACACACAGCGAAACCTCAGACGTCTCTGCTCTGACCATCAGCCAAGGAACAGCTCACTAAACACGTGTCTGAATGAATCGTATCAAAAGAATCAAACCGTAGTAGAATTTAAGATTACATAATGCACTGAATCGGATCTCGATAAGCCAAATTGAACTGTGGTGAAATTTAAGATTTCATGACGAACGGCATTGTTTCCTAACGAATCAAACTAAATTGTCGTGAAATTGAAGACTTCATGATGCAATGAATCATTTTCTAGAGAATCAAATCAAATCTTGGTCAAATATGACATTTTGTGATGCACTGAATCTTCTCCTAAAGAACTGAATCATATGGACATTTCACGATGCACCAAATAATTTCCTAAGGAATCACACTGTGGTGAAATTTGAAATTTTATGAGCCACTGAATCAATTCTTTAAGAATCAAATCAAATCACGGTCAAATTTGATATTTTTTGATGCACAGTTTCCTACAGAACTGAATCATATGGACATTTCACGATGCAATGTAGAATTTCCTAAATAATCAAAACGAAGTGTGGTGAAAGTGAAATTTGAGACTCCATGATGCACTGAATTACGTCCAACTGAATCAAGTCTGATCTTGGCCAAATTTACAATATCTTGATCCACTGAATCATTTTCTAAAGAATCAAATTATGGTGAAATTTTTAATTTTATGATCCACTGAGTTGTTTCTTAAAGAATCAAAACAAATCATGGCCAAATTTAAATTTCATGGTCCACTTATTCATTTTTTGAAGAATCAAATCAAATCATGGTCAAATTTGAGATTTCAGGATCCACTGAATTGTTTCTTAAAGAATCCAACTCTAGTGAAATTTGAGATTTCATAACGCACTGAATCATTTCCTAAACAATCGGTCTGTAGTGGACTCTGACGTCACGATGCAATGAATCGTTTCCTAAAGAACCATAATTGAATCGTAGCAATTTACAGCCCCACTTCTCACTCACTCATCCATCCATCACCTCACCTCCAACAAACTGTATCCCTCCGGCGACTCGTCCGATGGTGCGTGAGATGAGGTCAGTAACGCAGCAGCCCATGATAGCGGTCAGCGCCACCAGCAGCAATAGGCCGCAGCCCGTCCCCGTCACCACCGTACAGATCCTCCACTCCAGGCTGGGAATTCCCTGGAACGAGGCGTATCGTCCACACTGCTCCAGCATCACCGTTCCCCCCCGCGCCTCGTCCCGCACCGGGTATGAGCACCGCCGGAATGTTCCGAACGAAACGGGCTTCCCCATCTGAGAACCCAGCAGCCAGTAGGGCATGAAGAAGCCGACGCAGGACGCGGCGGCGCACAGCAGCGACAACAGCGCCCAAATCCCACCCGCACACGTCAGGCTGGAGCCCATCTCGCCTGGAAGCAGTGAAAATGTAAATTCAAATGACATTTTAGTATTTCAGTGAGTAAAGTAATCCACATTTTCCTCAGCACCATTTAGGGATTAAAATTTAGTTCCTAAATTCTATTTTTTGGGTGTGTTGTTTCGTCCCTGGACTGCTACTCTGACCTCTCTTTGGAGCTTCAGCATTTTATTTTAGACCAAAAAGATCCAAAAATAGAATAACAGAGCCTAACAAACTTTTATGTGGTTTATATTCGCCATCTTCTTATTCTAATTTTGGCTGAAATGGGCTTTTTAAGACCACTTCTCAGTTCTGCTGCACCATTTAAGGTAGAACTGAGAATTAGACTTTAAAAGCCCATTTCAGCCACATAGTTCTTACACCAATAGATGCTGGATGTACTGATAAGATCTACTGCAGTTTCTCAGTATGTGAAGGGGAGCAATGCATAAGCAATGCTTAAGCCGTGGGTTCACAACACGACTTTTAAAGTCTGAACAGATTATAAAAGGCTGGGAGTCTGACACTCTCACACTGGTTTTACAGATTTTTTTGGGGCGACCGAAATATTGGGGATCCACACTAAACGATTAGGGATCAAACACTACTCAACAAGCTGCTGCTGAACCGAACGGAGCTCACTGAACTCGCTAGAACAAACGAGAATGAGAACTGCTGCTGCTGTTTTCTCTGCCGTTTGCACTGAAACAGTAAAGAAGCAGCAGATAAACATGTTTAAGTGGCTGAATGATTTAAAAATGTGATCAGTTTGGTATTTTTAGAGTTTTAAATTAACATAAACTCGGTTGTGCCTTAAACTCAGCTCATCCACACGTGAGAGACTTTTCACCATTTTTCTTTATTTACTTGCTGTATTTTCTTCTTCCGCACTCGCAGTTTTCACTGGCTATTACAGGAGTCTGTTCAGATTGAGTCGTTGACCAGTTTACAGTAGATGGTGCTCAGAGTCGGGTTCAAAAATCACAATTGATGAACTCTGGTCTGACTGGTCTGAAACGCGATCAGGAGGCAGTAAATCTGAGTCTACGCCCCTCACACACGACTCAACTCTCTCTCCAACTGTCGACTCAGACCGTCAATCTGCAGACTAGAGCCAACCAGCTCAGACTCAGCCAGACTGAGAATCGGGGCTAAAATCGGGGTAAAAGTCGTGTAGTGTAACCCCGGCTTTAGCCTGAGCAACCTCGCTGAAGGCCTGGATGAAGTCTGATCGGGTTTAGAGATGTTTTGGGCAACATATTTACAGAAAAGATTTAGGTGACTATTGACTTCTAGTGTTTGTTAGCAATAGTAGGCTCACAGCTCCAGCGCTGAACTAAGAAAGGGGCGAAATTTGGAGAGCAAACATGTCTTGAGATGAACTCACCAATCAGAGCGTGTGTGTGTGTTCTACGCTCTCTCAGTCCACACCTCCTGTGTGTGTGTGTTGGAGCGTTTGGGCATCTCTGTCTCACTGTAACTCCAGCTCAGACCTGTAACCAAGAAACGAGAGCGAAATGCAAAAAAAAGGTCACCAAAAAGAAAAAGTGGAGTTTTTGCAGTTTTTGGATGTTTACTGTGAAGATTTAGAGCGTAAAAATTCATTGCAACGTATGGCTGCAATACAACGGCGTTTTAGGGCCACTGTTAATAAAAATAAAAATAGTAGACTTTGAGAATAAAGTTGTAATATTTCGAGAATAAAGTCATAATATTTGGAGGATAAAGTGGGCTAACTGTAGGGGGGCTAACTGTAGGGGGGCTAACTGTAGGGGGCTGCCATAACGCATTGGGGTCTCGGTTGCTGCCCTGGCGCCGGAGCTCCACTCACTCCTGTCTCTCTGTGGATCATTTTGATCATCATTCGCACTGTCTGTGAAACTTCATGCCCTCTTTGAATGGGGGGAGATGTAGCCCCCGATAGCCATGTAGACGACCCTGCCTGAGATTCTCCTTCAACAACACAGACAGACAGTTTCCTCCGAGTCCGTCTGGCTCTTTATTCTAGATAAACACGAAAGTATTTATCTAGAATATGAAATTAAAACTCCACCAACTCAACGCCCCTCATTTTATTGCGACCTTTCCTGGTATTAGTGCCACTTTAATGTCGTAATTGTACGACTTTTTTCTCAAAATATTATGACTTTTTTCTCGAAATAGTACAACTTTATTCTCGAAGCCTACTATTTTTATTTTTATTAACAGTGGCCCTAAAACGCCGTCGTACTGCAATTCAACTGCACTGATTTATACAGTATTTAATAAGTATTCACTCACTTTTTGGCCAAAATGAAATACTTGTAATGTAATGTACTTTGTAATGTAATAACTTTTAATGAAATGTACTTTTACGGCTTTTTAAATAGACTTCTGATTCAGACCATAGTAATCAAACTGAATCGAGTCATGGTGACATTTGAGATTACAGGATTCACTGAATCGCAATTAAATTGAATCTTTTGCGAGGTCACAAAGGTCCATAACTAAGATCTTCAGTTTCTCCTCTGGAATCATACAGTCCATCCATCCATCCACCATCTATCTATATACTGTGATGTGAAAAAGTATTTGCCCCTCCTAATTTCTTCTATTTTTGTATATTCGTCACACTTAATTATTTCACATCTTCAAAGTTTAATATAAGACAAAGAAAACCTTAGTAAACACAAAAGACTCTTTTAAATGACCGTTTCACTTGCTGAAGGAAAAAAACTGGCCTTGTTTGAAAAAATAATTGTCTCCTTAGTTACTTAATGAACCAAATGTAGTTGATAATTGATCCCCTCAATGGAAAAATCATATATTAACCATTTCACCCTTTTTTGGATTATCAGTTTTCTATTTAATGTTGTACAAAAGTTTACATTTAAAGCCAAAAAAATGCCTTTGCTTTAGTACGTTTAAGTGACCCCTTTGCTTTAAATACAGGCATCAAACCATGCCGGACCATGCTCGAGTTATTTTTACAAGAAATGTCACTGTTTCTTGTTGAAAAGGGCTCAAATGAGATCTATTAAACTAAACACACTCAGGCCTGTTTACTGCCAGCCCTGCTGAATCTAAACATCACTCAAATAGAGCATAGCAGTCTGAAGTGAAGTGGGCTAAAAGACCTCAACAAGCAGCACAAAAGAAATTCCAGAGGAAAAAAAGTTACTGCACTGTATCAGTGTGGAAAGTGTTACAAAGTCATTTCCCGAGGTTCTGGGACTCCAGAGAACCACAAAGCCGTCATCTCCAAATGAAGAAAACATATAAAAAGTCTCCAAGAGCACAGCGATCATCCAGGAAGTCATAAAATAACATCTAAGATGAACATCTAAGGAACTGCAGGTCACCTTTAGATAAAGTCAGCTTCATGGTCCCACTAATAGAAAAAGACTCTGCAAAAATGGTATCAGTGCGAGAGCCGAGGCGAAAAAACACTGTTAAGAGGAAAATAAAAGCTCGTCTCACACCTTGATGACCCACAACCCTCTTGCAATAATGTCCTGTGGACTAAGGAGTCAAAAGTGTAAGTCTTTGGAAGACAGGGGTCCCGTTACATCTGGCATAAAGCAAACAGCATTCCACATAAGATCATCATACCAGCAGTGAAACATGGTGGTGGTAGTGTGATGGTGTGGGGAGGCTTTGATGCTTCAGGACCTGGACGGCTTTTCATAACTGACGTGTCCATGAATTCTGCCGTTCACCAGAAAATTCTGCATGATGATGTCTGGTCATCAGTCCATGAACTAAAGCTCAAGCTCAACTGGGTTAATATTAATGAATATTTTGGAGTGGCCTTGAACCTCGTGGAGATGCTGTGGCAGGACCTTAAATGGGATGTTCATGCTCAAAAGCTCTCCAATGTGGCTGAATTAAAGCAACTCTGAAAAGAAAAGTGGTCCAAAATTGCTTAACATGGATGCAAAAGACCGATCTCTGGTTATAGGAAGCGTTTGGCTGCGGCTTAAGGTGGCATAAACTCATCATTACGTTTTGGGGCAATTTCTTTTTCACACAGGCGATGCAGGTGCGGCAAAACACCTAAACAGAATGATAATTTAGGAAATGTGTTTTGTGTTTTCCCTGATGTCCTCTTTTCCTCCCTACTACATTTTGTACGAGGATCGGAAAACAAACACGCAAAAACAGAGGAAATCAGGAGGGTGCAAATACTTTTTCACGGCAACATAATTATGTATAATAACGTATGTGCTGTCCAGTAAACATCATAAAACTTACTTCACGCACCTCCATGGTCATCCACACGCATTCCCAAAGTGTATACAGTACAAAAAACCCAAATGTTTTGATCCAGCTAGTCAAATGACTGAAGACAGTCTGGACAAGGATGGAGCTAAAACCTGGTCCCTGAGCCTCACCTGAGCCAGGTAAGCAGCACTGTACAAACCTTGGTTACCTGGCTGAGATGTGTTCAGAGCTAAAACATGATGAAAATGACCCCTGGCTCTGAGGCTGGACTGAAACCCCCCTGGTTAGATCTCCAGAAGCATGGCTGAGGACCACTTAATTTCTACAATTAATTATCAGCACAATTATCCTCAATTTTATTTTCCAGTTTATTTTTATCCATAACTGTGTTTTTGAACCAAGCAGCACTTTTTTTAGTGCAAACCCAACTTTAAATGAACTCCAGCAGCAACATAAGCAACAGTTTCCTGTTTTCACTTCTCACGCTCACAATGAAAATCACGGGCACGTGAGAGCCGGTTAAATATTGACACCTTTTATCTGTCAGTGCAAATCAAAGCAATGATTGACAGGATAGATTCCGCCTGGAAATGCCAGTGCTGACCACCTCAGAGTGGCATCAGTGCTGCTCTTGATGGCATCGGTGTCAGTGCGAACTGAAGCTTCTTATTTCCCAGCTTCTTCTCGGAATTCCGCGTTCCACCTTAAATGGTGCAGCAGTTACATTCCTGCGCCTCAGCTGCCAGAATGTAAGTGCTGCACCATTTAAGGTGGAACGGGTAAATTCCAACAAGAAGCCAACTTCAGCCTCGTCAACAATAAGAAGTAAAAGTAGAACATCTTACATGTCTCGTGTCTCTCATAAGCGTCGAAATGAAACTTCACGCTCTGACAGTCCGCCTGCGTAAAAGTTTTCGCCCCTCCACCGGTTCTCCCTGCACGTCCTCCACGAGAGAACTCTGCGCGCCACCGCCTGCGCGTCCACGCGCCCCTGCTGGGGTAAAAGGAGGGGTGGAAAAACGAGGCGGTCCCTGCTGCCCCGCCCCCCCCACTCCTTATCCACCCACTGTACGCAAACATCATGGCAATACCGTAGTGCGTCGCTAGAGGGCGACAAAGAGAACGAAGTCCAAAATGAATGGGTGTGAATGGAGCCGAACGGCTCGACAATCTGGAGAGCAAGGCACCAACTTGCTCTTCTTTCTGGGAAAATAGAATGGTTTATTTATCAAAACATGTATTAAAATGTTTAAATATGTTTCCATTGATCGATTTTGCAAGCTAGCATTGCTTCATTTAAAGGGGAATTCCACTGATTTTCAAATTTCTGCATAACAGTTGATTGTAGAGACTCAGATGTCTTTACAGTGGTGGTGATAGGAACCACCAGTGAACCTACACGAGTCTTCTGAGTTTATATGGAATGTTGATGATGGAAAAGAGTGGAAAATCTGAAATAATAATTTTTCTTTGGGGACTATTTTGCCTTATAACACCCATCATGTACCCCTGCACCATAAATGAATTTTAAAGGTACATTTTAGATCAAAAATCTTCTGAAAACTATCATAAAACAGTTTCTCGGTCATCAGGCAGAGAATTCATAACCATTTCATGCAACATAGAACAGAGCATTTCACACCCAACCACTGTGAATGAACTTTGTTTACGTCTCAACCATTTAATTATGTAGAATTTTTTGAAAAATCAGTGGAATTCCCCTTTAAACCAGGGAGCGATTACTTTTTCACTCGGGCGATGCAGGTGTGGCAAAACTCCTAAACGAAACCATAAATTAAGAAACATGTTTTGTGTATTTCCTCATGTTCTCCTCACCTTATATTACATTTAGTGCGAGTTTCCTACCATATTCTCTCCGCTGTTGGGGTTAAGGGGAGTTTAATGATGGCTCTGAGCGGTCAGCAGACGGTCAGACTCCTTGTTTGTCTGCTTGTGTTTTTTTTTCTAACATTATCTCATTCTGTTGGGCTCAAGTCGGATCTGTTTGAAATGCTGAAATGCTACAGTTCAGTCTTTCAGATAGAAAAGGGTCATTTAGTGGCTCAGTGGACCGCGGCCCTGGCGGAACGAGCTGCAGAACAAAGCCTTTCAGAAATGCCTCGAGTTCCAACGATTCGGCCTGTTAACGTCAATCAGCCGTCCGGCCGCTGAGGACAGGACGTTAGAACTCAAATATGGAAATGTGGCCTTATGAGAACTTTAAACACAGATTTATATGCAAATATAACTACTGTAAAATGAAACATGGTTCTTTCTTCATATTTTCTAGCAGCGGTGTGTTAATAACCACATCCACTGTGCTGTAAATCATAGCTGCCCTTATTTCAGCTCTCAACTCACTGCTTTACACTGATCAGGCATAACATTATGACCACCTCCTTGTTTCTACACTCATTGTCCATTTTATCAGCTCCACTTACTATATAGGTGCACTTTGTAGTTCTACAGTTACAGACTGTAGTCCATCTGTTTCTCTGCATACTTTTTTAGCCCCCTTTTACCCTGTTCTTCAGTGGTCAGGACCCCCATGGACCCTCACAGAGCAGGTACCATTTGGGTGGTGAATCATTCTCAGCACTGCAGTAACACTGATGTGGTGGTGGTGTGTTAGTGTGTGTTGTGCTGGTCTGAGTGGATCAGACACAGCAGAGCTGCTGGAGTCTTTAAACACCTCAGTGTCACTGCTATGCAGAGAAACAGATGGACTACAGTCTGTAACTGTAGAACTACAAAGTGCACCTATATAGTAAGTGGAGCTGATAAAATGGACAATGAGCATAGAAACAATGTTATGTCTGATCGGTATAAATGCAAATATAACTACTGTAAAATAAAACATGGTACTTTCTTCATATTTTCTAGCAGTGGTGCATTAATATCGAGATCCACTGTGCTGTAAATCATAGCTGCCCTTATTTCAGCTCTCAACTCACTGCTGTATGTTCCTTTATTATATGTATTATATGCTGTTATTCTCATTCAGCCACAGGTGGGTTTTTATGTATTTATATCATAGTAATATAGACAGTAATATAGATAGTAATTGATCACCAGCCCTTCAAAATGTCCACCATCATCAGCGTCCCTCTTTCTCCCGTCTCTCTCTTTCTCTGCACTCCCTTTATGTCTCTCACCCTCTCTTTTTTCCATCTCTCTCTCTCTCTCTCTCTCTCTCTCTCTACTTTTATCTCTCTATTTCTGTCTTTTTCTCTCCTCTCTCTCTTTCTTGCTCTCTCTCCCCATCTCTATGTCTCCTTTTCTCTTTCTTTCTCTCCTTTCTCTCATTTTCTCTCTCTATAGCTTTCTCTCTCTCTCCTTCTCTACTCTCTATTATTCTCTTTCTCTTCTCTCTCTTTCTCTCTCCGTCTCTCTCTGTCTCTCATCTCTCTCTCACTCTCTTCTCCTCAATTCTTGACTATCTCTCTTTCCTCCTTTTTGTCTCTCACCCTCTTTTTCCATCTCTCTTTCTCTGTCTTTCTCTCTCTACTTTTATCTCTCTGTCTTTTTCTATCCTCTCTCTTTCTTGCTCTCTCTCTCCCTATGTCTCTATGTCTTTCTCCTTTTCTCTTTCATTTTTCACCTTTCTCTCATTTTCTCTCTCTAACTTTCTCTCTCTCCTTCTCTACTCTCTATCACTCTCTTTCTCTTGTCTCTCTCTTTCTCTCCTCTCTCTCTCACTATTTTCTCCTCCATTCTTGACTCTCTCTCTATTCCTCTTCCTCTTTCTTTCTCTACACCCTCTCTCTGTTTCTCTCCCTCTTTTTTCCGTCTCTTTCTGTTTTTCTTTATACTTTTATCTATCTATCTGTCTTTTTCTCTTCTCTTTCTTCTTTTCTCTTTCATGTTCTCTCCCTTCTCTTGCTCTAGCTTTCTCTCTCTCTCTCTCTCCTCTACTCTTTAACAGTCTCTTTGTGTCTTCTTTCTCGTTTTCCTCTTTCTCTCCTCTCTTTCTCACTCCCTGTCTTTTTTCCATCTTTTGTTTCTCTCTCCTTGCTTTTATCTATTCTCTTTCATTCTCTCTCTTTCTCTCCTCTATCTCACAATTTTCTACTCCTTTCTTGACTCTCTTCCGTTCATCCTTTATCTCTTTCTTTCTCTACACTCTCTGTCTCTCTCCCTGTTTTTTTCCATCTCTCTTTCTCTCCCCGTCTCCTTTCTGTCCTCTCTTTCTGTCCTTATCTGTCCTCTCTCTCTTTTCTTTGCTCTCTCTCCCCATCTCTCTCTCTTTTTCTCCTCTCACTGTTTTCTCCTCCTTTCTTGACACTCTCTTTCCTCCTTTCTCTTTCTTTCTCTACACTCTCTGTCGCTCTCTTTGGTTTTTTCCATCTCTGTCTTTCTCTTCTTTTATCTCTCTATCTCTTTCTGTCCTTTTCTCTCCTCTCTCCCTCCCTGTCCCCATCTCTGTCTCTTTTTCTTTTATTTTCTCTTTTTTCTCAGTCTCTCTCTGTCACTCTCTCTCTTCCCCTTCTCTACTGTCTATCATTCTCTCTCTTTTCTCTCCTTTTTTCTCCCTGTCTCTCTCTATCTCACTCACTCACTCACTTACTATTTTCTTCTTTTCTTCTCTCTTTCTTTCTCTCTACTTTTATCACTTCTCTTTCATTTTCTCTTTTTTCTCTCAATCTTTCTCTCTCTGTCTCACCTTTCTATCATTCTATTCTTCTCTCTCTCACCCCCTCCCCCTCTCTCTCCTGCCTTTCTCTCTCTCTGATAATTGATTCCGATCTCGTCCTGCTCCTGTCGTCCACTGAAAGCCAATGAGCGGTCAGGAGAAAGTGCAGGAGGGTCTCAGTCAGGCCTGTGGAGGCTGAAGCTCTGTAGAGAACAGAGGAGGCTTTACTGACCACAAACTCCAAACCTTCTGAAGTCTTTAACATGCAAATGAGCCTCAAACCAATCACAGCCTTGGTTACTGAGTGCTGTGAGGGTCCTGATCTCAATCCATGTCTTAATGGAGCTGCTTTGTTCACAGGGGCTCTCAGGCTGGAACAGGAAAGGGTTTAACTAATGCAAGCTAAGACTCAAGGTGAGCTAACAGGTTAGTTAGGTAGCTCATAAAACAGGTAAACCTTGAGCACAGGGCCCTTCTGTGAGGTGGCTTTTTAAGCACACAAATTCTACTGAAGTTATCAGTTATTATAGCCACTTACTAAACCGCCATACAGCACCAAACAGCGTCTACATCCACCTGGATAATTTATGCTTATTGCACAAGCACAGAGGGACCCGAACATGGAAACAGTTAATGAAATGTAATCAGCATCTAATAAAACTAAAGAACTCAGGCTGAATGCCGAACGCTCTCGGCCTCCCAGTGGAAGTGAGACTCCATCCATGGTCGGTCATTACGAATAAAAAAAAGAAACGAGCCAGAAACTCCACCTCCATCTGCTCCACTCTGGTGGCTTTTCCCTCCACAATTACTCAAAGCGACGATATGTAATTTCAGCCGGCCTAATTATATTAGCCTCCGCCAATATAATTAAGTTACAAGATTGCAAATTATTCCTGCAGATAACGCAGCTGGAATTAATCAGAATTCGCTGCAGCTCTGATGCTCTTCTTCTTGTTTGGCTAGACACTGCAGTGGTCAGGACCTGCTGGCAGCTCAAAACATTTCTTCAGGTGTGATGGGCTGCTGCCAGGTGATTACTTGAGTGAAAAAGAGAGAGGAACATTGGTGGACAGGTTCCATAAAAGAAAAGCACCAGAAAGCCCTGTAACTATTTCCTTCAGCAGGTCTTATTCTTTCCCATTGTGAACAGAAAAGCCACCTACAACCAAAAAGAGTGCACACAGACTATTGCACATGTTCACTTTTCACTCGGAGCTCCTTTCCTTATTCCAGGACTCTTTATGCTGATTGGCTGACAGGCTACTCTTATGTCAACCCTCTCAGGTCAACGATGTTGTATATGATGTCAAACGATGTCGCACATAAAAGAATAAATCTCCGGAGTGCTGCATTCTGGAGACTTTTATGTTTTCTCGGAAGGCTAGCATTTGCCGTTCCAGTGAGGGCTCCGGTGTGACTGTTTCCCTTTCAGAAGTTTTGTAATCCAGCCTTAAACTGTCTTTTTGGACATTTTGTAAAATAAACCCATAATGACAAATACAACACTGAACGTCTTCTGTGAGCATTTATCTGTTTCTCTGTGTTGAAAAGAGGTGCTGTTGTTGTTAGCCTGGCTGTTAACCGTCCACTGATTCCTTTGGTTGATGCCTGAGGCTGTGTTTCTAAGTTGTTGACCAATCAGAGGCTGTGTTTCTAAGTTGCTAAGTTTCTAAGTCTTGTCGACCAATCAGAGGCTGTTTTCCTGTCTTGTTGACCAATCAGAGGCTGTTTTCCTGTCTTGTCGACCAATCAGAGGCTGTATTCCTGTCTTGTCGACAAATCAGAGGCTGTATTCCTGTCTTGTCAACCAATCAGAGGCTGTATTCCTGTCTTGTCAACCAATCAGAGGTTCCTGATTTGTTGACCAATCAGAGGCTGTATTCCTGATCTGAAGGACCCTTTCACGATGCAAAGAATCATTTAATCATGCAGAGGATTCTTTGAGTGTCCTAGGTTATATACAGAACCGTTTTCTTTACTGAACAACCCTTGAAGAACCATCTTTTTTAAGAGTGTACATCACCCTGATAGCAGTGCGGGCCGCTAGCTAGCGAAGTATAGCTCAGCCGTTATCAGGTTTAGTTAAGTTAGCTACATATCACACCAATCGCTGGAGCAACAGCGCTTACCAAAGTGGAAGTGAACATTCCTGTTGCATGACACTGCTGACGGAACAAAACCTCGTATCTCCAAAATGGTAACTTTACAGGAGAAGGAAAAAACATACTTTACTTTTAATGTAAGTCAATGGAACCAGACATCTTTCCAAGTCATTTTGAGACGTTTCTTTTGGTCCATTCATCATCAAATTCATACACAACACAAAGACCAGCAGGCATCTTCAAAATTCTGCCAAAAACTGAAAAACAACAAAAATTGAGATTCGAGGTTTTCTTCCGACAGCAGTGATATTTATGTTGCAAATATAAAGCTCTGGAAAGTGGAGGGCAAGTCAACGACAAAATGTATAAAAGGTATTAGAAGCACAGCGTATGTGTCTGACAGGTAAAGCAGTGCTCAGTCTCTCTTAGAGAGACTAAAAGAGACTGATCACTGAATGTTTTTCTCTCTCAGCACCTTAATGACTCATTTATGTTCTTCTTAAACGGCATCATGTAGCTGATGTAAGTGTGAAGTGAAGCTGGTGTCCTTCACTCAGCTCAGAAGATCAGCACACCTGCTGCTGCTATCATGCTTTCTGGCCTCAGGGAGAGCCACACCAGTGGTGAAAACACTGTCATAGCCAAAGCTAACTAGCGTGCTAATGTGCCCTTCAGCCTCCCAGACAAACGACAGGATGAAATAGTCCATTTTTCATACATTTTCAAATGAACTTAATACATATGCTTTACACATCACCGCTGTCGGATAAAAACCTTGTATCTCCAAAATGGTAACTTTACAGGAGAAGGAAAAAACATACTCTACTTTTAATGTAAGTCAATGGAACCAGAATTTTTACCAAGTCATTCTGCATCATTTCTTTTAGTCCATTCGTCATAAAATTTACATATAATAGAAAGAGCAACAGGTATTTTCAAATTATGTCAAAACTGAAAAATGTAAAAAATGGAGATACAAAGTTTATTCCGACAGCAATGATATATTTCTTTACCATATGAGGCGACGTCGGCTCTGTCTTTTCACCATATAACATCAACAAACCTCAACTGATTAGGAGTTGGCCGAAGACCGTCCCAAAAAACAACCGAAGAGCCAAAATAACCACTCTGAACTGGGGGAGGACATTCCAGCAGGCTGTTCACAGCGACTCTGAGTCTGAATTTATCAGCATTTGTTTGTTTTTGTTCGGTCAGTGTGGAACAGTGTCTGGTGGCTTTGGACAAAATCACCATCTAAAGGACAAACAGCAAATTTCTCAGTTTCTTTTGGCCTTTTTAGCTGCCACAGAAGGATCCCCTGCATGACCTCCATGCAGGTCTAAGCTGGTTTATGCCAGTCTGGTGCTGATTTAGTTGATTACCCAGCATGGTCATGCTGGATGACCAGCATATCAGCATCCAACACACAACACATGCTGGCCACGATGTTTTCCATCCATCCATTAGAAAGTACAACCACATCAGATCCAAAAACTCCTGGAGTTCCCAAGAGAACGTATAGAACATTACACATTAACTTTTAATATGACTGTTGGTGTGTTTTAGCTACGTATTAGCTATTATTTTACTTTTTATTATTTTATTCTTTTGTTTAGTATTCTTTTTATTTATTTTACTCTTTCCATTTATTTTATCATCATATCATCAATATCATCAATTTATTCTCTTACATCTTCTGTTTTTTTTATTTCATTAATTTATGGTTTTATTTATTTGATTTATTCATTTATTCCTTCTTATTATTAAATTTTACTATTATGATTGTTTATATTTTAACATTTGATTTCTTTTTACTACCCAACTTCTCAATCCCTGATTTCTGTATTGCTCGGCTTCATTGTAAATGAGGGTCTCAACGTATTCCGAGTTTAAATAAAGGTTGATTGATTGATTGACATCAGTAGAACTTCTTAGTCCGTCCAGCATCTTTCAGCGTTTGTTCATCTCTATTCGTCTCTTTTTGGTCTAAATTAAAAAGATTCCACTCCAGACTGAGAAGTGTTAGGAACAGTAAACAAAACAGGAGCTGAACTGACACATCAGAGTGAAATTTAACCCAAAACTAGGGACTGAATGTGAAGGACTGAAGTGGAACTGAGGAAAAAGTGGATTATCTTACTCACTAACAGACAAAAATAAAAGCATTCAGTCCTCTTTTTAACTTGCCCTCATTGCCCACCTTGCACTGCAGTAACACTGACGTGGTGGTGTGTTGGTGTGTGTTGCGCTGGTCTGAGTGGATCAGACACAGCAGTGCTGCTGGAGTTTTTAAACACCTCAGTGTCGCTGCTGGACTCAGAATAGTCCACCAACCAAAAATATCCAGCCAACAGCGTCCTGTGGGCAGCGTCCTGTGACCACTGATGAAGGACTAGAGGATGACCAACACAAACTGTGCAGCAGCAGATGAGCTATCGTCTCTGACTTTACATCTACAAGGTGGACTGACAAGGTAGGAGTGTCTAATCCACTCGTACCAACACCACACACACTAACACACTAACACCACATCAGTGTTACTGCGGTGCTGAGAATGATCCCCCACCTGAATAGTACCTGCTCTGTGAGGGTCCATGGGGGTCCTGAGTACTGAAGAAGAGGGTAAAAGGGGGCTAACAAAGTATGCAGAGAAACAGATGGACTACAGTCTGTAACTGTAGAACTACAAAGTGCACCTATATAGTAAGTGGAGCTGATAAAATGGACAATGAGCGTAGAAACAAGGAGGTGGTCATAATGTTAGGCCTGATCTATGTATGTACCTATATTTTAAAATATACACCGGACCCTTTATGATATATGTGTATATATGGCCATATTTTAGATTTCAATAATACACTAAAAGCACCATATGACAGGTTAGTTACCCAGATTAGACCAATTTTCCACTGCATTCTTCTTGATCGCTAAAGTCTTATAACGCCACTTGTCCTGGGAGCCATCTAGTGGCCAGAGTCGGTATTACAACAACAGAAGCCAGAATGAAAACAAGAAGAGCTCTTAAATGATCCCCTTTCATGTAGTTACACATGTTCAAACAGATTAATAACTCATAAATGTAAATGCTGAGAGAGACTGTATTCTGAACGTGCAGTTTAAGGTAAGATAATCAGATAATCTCCGTTCCTTCTTGTTCCCATCCTGTGTGATGAGTAACAGGCCATTTCTTTCTCAGAAATGAGTGTGTCATTATTCATAAACAAGTCCGATTCTTCTTCACAGTGCTGGTGTGCACAAATCCGGGGCTGAGGCCGTCGCCATGGAGATCCATCATCTCACAAAGGAAATAACAAGTTTATTTTGTCATATAAACAGAAGTAAAGAAGCAGCTGAACAGTAAACGTGTGTTTGGGATTCAGGGAAAATGATTACATGCAATTTGGCTTATAAACCAGATGGTTGCTGTTCTTTATTCTTTATTTGAACGAATGTTTAATCTTTTAACATGGAACATACTGAAAAAAGGTTCATACAATGCTGTTGTGCCACTTTAAGCTTAAACGCACTGTGTGTTTGTTTATTTTACCGGTTTATAGGGACATACAGTGACCAACACAGGTAAAATTAATAAAATTGGCTATTTCTGTTGTGCATTTATGAAATCTGAGGTCATTTGAAAATGAATATAAGGCCAAAGTACGGGACATCTGCTTTTTTTCTGGGTAATGTTTTTCATATGGGTTAAATGACAGTAGAACAGTGTCACTGTTTGTGTTTAGTATGAGCACTGACTTAAACCCTAGGCTTAAAATTATTACCAATCTTAAAATAGGATAATAAGCATGAATAAAAAAAGGGAATAAAAAAGGCATTATTCAGTAATGGCTATAAATTATTGTAGAACTTCTCTGAAACATGTAGGTTTTGTACTTAAGATGTGAGAAACTGAAGTGGGGGCCCACATAAATATATGCTCTCAGACAATTAGGGGTCAACCAGTATGAATTACTACTGAGAGCTCTTTATCATAGTCATCTGAAATACAGATGAAACAAATATGCAGTAAAAATAACCAGCTTTACCCAATACTGCTTTACTGCTTGCTCCTAATACAGATATTTCCTATTATGAATGGCTTTAAATTGATTTAATTTTATACTATACACACACACATATATATATATATATATATATATATATATATATATATATATATATATATATGTGTGTGTGTGTGTGTGTGTATTTCAGTTGTCACTGTAGTGTGCAACATTGCAACATTTGAGTATTTAAGTGCTCAGCCCAGCAGAGGGCGCTCTTTAGCTCCAGTTAAGAATGGAATGTTCCTCTCACCTTCACCCAAACAGCAACAACTTTCTTCTTCTTCTACTTCTTCTTCTTCCACGAGCTATCAGATCTTAGTGCTGTGAAGTCAATGTTCAAAATCTGGACCACATCTGTGGTGTGAGTGGTGTAATCTAATGGGTTCCAGTACACAAAAGCAACGAATGGGCCCAAATGAAAACGGCCTTCAGTGAGTAATAAGAAAAAGACAGTGTAATTGCTTGTTTATTTACAGTCGGGAGGCTAAAACTGTGTAAGTAGTGACCTATAAAGACATAACGGGGGCCAGTTTCCAGTTTTTGTTACAGCACTATGTTCATTAAGACAAGAATGCCATAAATCTTCTGAATAAGAACCTTTTCCACTGTACTGTAGTCGGTGCATAGGCACTTTAATTTATTGCGATATACATCATTTATAAATATACCTCCATTTATATTAGCTGCTCAATTTTAGCTGTCCGTACTGTTTATATGTACTTCAGTATTTGCTTGTAACTATACTTGTAACAACATTGTACATCCTTTATGTTAGTGGCAGATTGTTTGTGCGCTGTCTAAATATGTATATACACTATATGGACAAAAGTATTGGGACACCTACACATCACACCTACAGGAGCTTTTATGAATCCCATTCTAAAGCCATAGGCATTAATATGGAGTTGGTCCCCCTTTGCAGCTCTAACAGCTTCCACTCTTCTGGGAAGCTTTTTACAAGATGGTGGAGAGAGTCTGTGGGAATTTCTGCCCATTTATCCAGAAGAGCATTTGTGAGGTCAGACACTGATGTTGGATGAGAGGGCCTGGCTCACACTTCCCGTTCAATTTCATCCTAAAGGTGTTGATGGGGTTGAGGTCAGGGCTCTGTGAGGGCCAGTCATTCCACACCAAACTCAACCAGTCAGGCCTTTATGGAGCTGCTTTGTGCACTGGGGCTCAGTCATGCTGGAACAGGAAAGGTTCTTCCCCAAACTGTTCCCACAAAGTTAGAAGTGTAGAATAGTCCAAAATGTCTTGGTGCTGAAGCATTAAGGTTTCCCTTCACTGGAACTAAGGGTTCTAGACCAACCCCTGAAAAACAGCCCCATATTATCATTCCTCCTCCACCAAACTCTACAGCTGGCACAGTGCAGTCAGGCAGGTAACGTTCTCCTGGCATTCGCCAAACCCAGACTCGTCCATCAGGCTGACAGATAGAGAAGCTGATTGGTCACTACACAGAGTACGTTTCCACTGCTCCAGAGTCCAGTGGCGGCACTTTACTCCACTCCATCCAATGCTTGGCATTGTGCTTGGTGATTGTAAGGCCTGCATGCAGCTGCTCAGCCATGGAAACCCTGCCATGAAGCTCTTGGTGCAGTTTTTGTGCAGACGTTGAAGCCAGAGGAGGTTTGAACTCTGTAGTTATTGATCAGCAGAGCGTTGATCTCTTTTATGCTCTATGCTCCTCAGAACTCAGAGACCCGCTCTGTAACTTTACGTGGTCTGACACTTCGTGGCTGAGTTGCTGTGGTTCCTAAATGCCTGCACTTTTCAATAATACACTCACAGTTAATCGTGGAAAATCTAGGAGGGAAGAAATTTCACAAACTGACATGTTGCAACGGTGGCATCCTGTTACAGCACCACGCTCGGATTCAGTGAGGTCTTTAGACCCATTCTTTCACAAAAGTGTGTAAAGGCAGACTGCAAGGCTAACTGCTTGATTTTATACACCTGTGGCAATGAGACTGAATGAACACCTGAATTCAGTGATTAAGAGGTGTGTCCCAATACTTTTGTCCATATAGTGTATATAGTACAGGACTTCATTTTAGGTTGCCTCCTGCACAAAAAAAAAGCTTTGTACATCTGGTACTTGGCAAGTAAAGATTCTGATTCTGATTCTGGATCCACTCTGTGTTGCGAGAAGAGATGTTGCTTTTGGTGTCCAGCAAAAATTAAGGCGCTGTGAGGCCAAACAGTCCCCACAGAAAACGTATTATTTCAGATTTTCCACTATTTTCCATCATCAACATTCCATATAAACTCAGAAGACTCGTGTAGGTTCACTGGTGGTTCTGGATAGTAAATAAAATGTCTATATTTGTGTTGTAGTCATGGCGACTTCTGGTTCCTATCACCACCACTGTAAAGACATCTGAATACCGGAGGAGACGGGAGAAGCCACTTAACATACCTGCCGAAGGGGCGTCCAGCTGATACACCAGTGTATAAAACCAAGGAAGACTTTTACAGATTTTAGAGTGACATCACTGCAGACACGCCCAGAGAGGACGGACAAACGTGGAGCGATCCAGCTATACTTTAAACTCTCTGTTTTATTTGGGATTAAATAATTATGTGTTGTGTATTTTGCAGCTCCCTGAGATGGACTGGTGACCAGTCTGGGGTGGTTCCTACCTTCAGCCCAATGAATGGTGGGATAGGCTTCAGCACCCCTTGCGACCTAGGAGGATAGGCGGCTTACAAAATGTGTGTGTATGTGTGTATTTTGTACTTGGTGTAAAATAAAATAAAAAAGAACACATGGAGCAGAAAACCACACAAACCTGAGTAGGCGGCTCCGTGTAGCAGCTTAGGCCGTGATTTCAAGCAAACGTTGTGATTTGCTCAGTTCATCAATAGTTGATGTCAACTTTAACGACATTGAAAGAAGTCAGCTGTCCTATTTCTCCAGCTTGTTGTTTCCGTTCCTCCTGCTCCTCTCTTCTCCTCTCTTCTCCTCGATCCCTCCGTGTTCTCCCAGCATAGGAGAGGAGCAGTAGGAAGGGAGGGGGAGCGCAGGAGCAGTAGCAAAAGTTTCTGGATGCA
Organism: Colossoma macropomum; assembly: GCF_904425465.1. Taxonomy (NCBI): domain Eukaryota; kingdom Metazoa; phylum Chordata; class Actinopteri; order Characiformes; family Serrasalmidae; genus Colossoma; species Colossoma macropomum. Next base: position 2,587,669 of record NW_023494804.1, read on the forward strand.
GCCTGAGTCTCTACAATGAACCATTTCACACCAAACCACTCTGAATGACTCTGTGCATCCAACAGTAAAGGCAGCAGAGCTTCTTTTATGCAGTGAGAGGAAACACAGTTAAAGCTCCATTTCCACATACTGATCCATTTTACTGACGAACATAACATGCTTTGCTGAATTCTCTGTATGTAGGACAGCATCAGTTGGGTTTTGTCCGAAGTGGATGGGAGCAGAGGGGTCACTCGCTTCCCCTCAACAGCAGGTGTCAGTAGAGCGGCTTGTTTTTTTCTCCTGCTTCTACAGGATGGAAAGTGATACAGAGGCACTATTTTTTCCATACTTCATCAGATCATTATCATCTACACATTATGGACCTCCAGTCCAATGATTCATAGACTCAATGGCCATTTTATTGGAAACACCTACCATGTAGCTCATCTGTTGCAGCACAGTGTATTAGCCCTCCTCTCTCCACTCATCACTGAAAGGGGACCACCATAGGACCACTGCTGACCAGATATTATGTGTTTTGACGCACTGTGTAATCATACCGGCCACTATATTCGAAACACCTAAATCTGTTAATCGGTCTGTGTAAAACTATATCTTGAGACAATTTTAGCATCTTTTCTGACAGATCTGCTAAAGTGCTTTAGCCTGTAAACCACATCGACATCTTCACAGGCCTTCAGGGCTTTTTAAAACAAAGTCAGGTAAAAAACAAAGGCTAAATCCACTTAATTCACCCCTACAGACTAATGATGGAGCAGATCAGCAAGCTGCCAACTCTTACCCAGATCAGATGTAGGATGAATTCTGCTGTGAAATCATTTGCGCTCTGGATTTTATGCATATTTTGCAGACAATTTTTTGTTGTTTTTCAGTTTTTGACATAATTTGAAAATATCCGTTGTCCTTGACGTTATATGTAGGTTTCATGATGAACGAAGCAAAAGAAACGGCCCAAAATGACTTGGAAAAATTCTGGTTCCATTGACTTACATTAAAATTAAAGTGTTTTTTCCTTCTCCTGTAAAGTTACCATTTTGGACATAAGAGGTTTTGTTCCAACAACAGTGATATATTCTTTTTTATACAAAGCCACGCAAGCTGATTGGTTGAGCAGTGTTCTAACTATTATTTCGCCATAACAGCACGTTTTTTTCACAAACACTGTATCACTCCACTGAGACGCTGTTGCTAAGCAACGAGTTTGACAGCTGTAGGAGACGCTCAAGTCATTTGAACGTTTTTACTTCTTACTTTGCCACAAACAGAAAAACGGACACTTTTAAGATCACATTTGACCGACAGCCGATTTGGTCAGACTCTGAAGATGAGACCACACTAAATTCCCAAACTGTCATCACCACTGAGCAGCTTTTCAGTCGGCAGCTGAGACAGAAGAACAGCTAAACAACCTGGAATCAGCCAGAAATGAACCCAATACCATTCGCCAAACGTGTAGTCTGATCTTCAGAGTCTGACCAAATCAGACTGAGCCATAAAACTGCCGCAATATCAAGTTTAGCTCAGTTTTGTCAGTTTTTGCCAGATCAGTATTAATGTTGTTTTGTTCCAGCCAGTCTGTAAAGCATCTTACAGCCCATTTAGTTTGGCGAATGGTGTTGGGTTCATTTCTGGCTGATTCCAGGTTGTTTAGCTGCTCTTCTGTCTCAGCTGCCGACTGAAAAGCTGCTCAGTGGTGATGACAGTTTGGGAATTTAGTGTAAGGAGCTGGAGAACGAACTGCCGGCTGTGCAGCGAGTGGGCGGAGCTCGTTACTCTGACGTAGCAACAAGCTGCTGGTTAAGGAACTATAATTTGGTGAAGGAACTGCGAACATTAAAACATATTAAACGCCGCGTTCACGGCCCAGTTTATTAATTTATTACTTTATTTATTTAACTGTTGTATTAAAGCAATAGAACACTCGAGGAGTGTGTTATCGCCAATAACATCACGGCTGTGATGATCTACGGCGACCAAATCACAGCCGTGATGTTATTCCGCGATAACACACTCCCTCTGTGTTCTACTGCTTAAGTATCCTAGAAGCCTTGCATTGTATACACGTTATTGTTGAAGTGTTCATAGTCAGCAGTGACAAAAAGAAAGAAACATTGACCCTCATCATTATTGAAGCATTTTCCTAAAATATGTATGCAAATCAGATGTAGACTTGTGACACGTTTTTAAATGCACTCATGCATTTGTTAAACATGTTGATGTATAGATAAGTGGATGGTAGACGCCCTGAAATATGCCAAGCCCAATGTGTCAGAATGCACTAATACAGTCCTGAGCACATCTGACCATCCTGTCAACAGTCTGACCGTCTGTTTCTAAAGTTAACTGTGGATCACTGAGTCATACAGTGTTTTATGAATGACAGCTGTTTTCATTACTGTATCACAGTCTGACCAGTGCAGCGTAATGAAGTATATTTGCCCGCGACGTGGCGACGCACACAGACTTTGGCTCCAACTTTGATGAGGCCACCGTCTCATAAAGCCTCGTTCAGATTTTTGCTTAACAGATTTACACTTTGCTCTAAGAGCCTTTAAACACAAAGATGACTCACAGACGGGTCCTGACCGCTCCTCTTCAGAGGATCTGTCAGTCGTCCCACACTGGTGGATGGAACGTCTTCGAAAACCACTTCAACCCTGGATTCAAAGTGACACTGGATAAGTATTCAGTATCTGCCAGCTGGGCTCGTTTACACTGCTGCACAAAAACCTACCGACCACATCCAAAAAGGCAAAACATTGAGCTTTAACGGTCTTAACGACAAATCATTAAACAAACAGCTGAAGTAACTTAATGTGGTAAAACTTTTCTCTTTGATTTCCTTAAATGTTGAAGACGGTTGTTAAGGTGTTGCTAGTTAGTGGCTTTAATGTCCAAAGTGGTTGCTAAGCAGTTGCTAAGCAGTTGCTGTTGTGTCCAAGCTGGTTGCTAAGCTATTGATAGGCGGTTGCTATGGTGTCCAAATTGGTTGCTAAGCAGTTGATAGGCGGTTGCTATGGTGTCCAGATTGGTTGCTAAGCAGTTGATAGGTGGTTGCTATTGTGTCCAAGTTGGGTGCTAAGCAGTTGCTAGGCAGTTGCTATGGTGTCCAAATTGGTTGCTAAGCAGTTGATAGGTTGTTGCTATGGTGTCCAAATCAGTTCATAGGCCGTTTCTATTGTGTCCAAGTTGGTTGCTAAGCGGTTGATAGGCGGTTGCTATGGTGTCTAAATCAGTTCATAGGCCGTTTCTATTGTGTCCAAGTTGGTTGCTAAGCAGTTGTTAGGTTGTTGCAATGATGTCCAAATTGGTTGCAAAGCAGTTGATAGTTAGTTGCTATCGTGTCCAAGTTGGTTGCCAAGCTTTTGAAAGGTTGCTGCTCCAAATTGGTTGCTAAGCAGTTGCTCGGCAGTTGCTGTGGTGTCTAAATTGGTTGCTAAGCAGTTGATAGTTAGTTGCTATTGTGTTCAAGTTGGCTGCTACTTGCAGACAGTCTTTTACAGGCAGAAGAGTCAGTATTGATCCACTCAGCACTGACAGCTTCAAACAGCTGGAAAACATCGACCAGTTAGTTTGTATTTAATGTGAGACCAAATATTCACTATAGGGTTTATATCTGGACTGATATATATATATATATATATATATATATATATATATATATATATATATATATATATATATATAAAGTGTGGCCTTATTATTCAGTTAATAATCATAAAACAGTGTTTATCTCTATCAACCACATCTGTATCACATTGCTACTTAGCAACAATTTCAGTGTTTCTTTGTATTTAAAAATGAGAACTCACTTATAATATAAGATGTTGGTCAGTTGCTGAATTCTGTCGCTTACACAAAACTTTCTCTTGCCAGTTTTTGTGCTGTACAGAAAACATTGGCACCGCTATTATACATGGGGTGATATGGCAAAAATATAATATCACGATACATTTTCATGATGCACAATATTGATATTTTCTAGATTTTTCTATGATGTAATAATTTGGAACATATGAAAAGAAAAATTTTGTGGAACATTTAGTGCCATTTATAATAATAATAATAATAATAATAATAATAATAATAATCTACAACTACAATGATTTTTATTCAATGTTTTACAAGCTGCACTAAATCCAGTTACACAGAACTAATAATGCTCACTTTGTAATGAAACATGTAGTCAGTCTCCACGACATAAGAAAAGCATATTGTGACATAATTTATCACCATAATATTGCCCACGCATTACTTATCATTTATATCGTTCATTGAAAATATTAACAAAAATCTAACCTTTATTGGAAACACAATGATGTGACACAGTGCTGCTGGAGTTTTTAAACACTGTGTCCACTCACTGTCCACTCTCAGTCAGTCCACCTTGTAGATGTAAAGTCAGAGACGATAGCTCATCTCCTGCTGCACAGTTTGTGTTGGTCATCCTCTAGTCCTTCATCAGTGGTCACAGGACGCTGCCCACAGGACGCTGTTGGCTGGATATTTTTGGTTGGTGGACTATTCTCAGTCCAGCAGTGACACTGAGGTGTTTAAAAACTCCAGCAGCACTGCTGTGTCTGATCCACTCAGACCAGCACAACACACACTAACACACCACCACCACATCAGTGTTACTGCAGTGCTGAGAATGACCCACCACCCAAATAGTACCTGCTCTGTGAGGGTCCATGGGGGTCCTGACCACTGAAGAACAGGGTAACAAAGTATGCAGAGAAACAGATGGACTACAGTCTGTAACTGTAGAACTACAGAGTGGAACTATATGGTCAGTGGGGCTGATAAAATGGACAGTGAGTGTAGAATTCTCATTGTATGTCCTGTATATACTGTGAGCGCACTTGAATGAGGCCCAAACGAAGAGCGTTCTCTCTCGTCTGTGACCTCACTGTTTGTCGTGTAAAACTGCACTGTGGGCTTTGCTGTGGGTTTAATGAGTCCACGAGTCGTACACAGAGGAGAAATTGTCATTTATGAGACAGAGACTGTGGAATCTTGGCAAGGCGGTCCAGCCTTGTCCCCAGTTTGCGGTTCTTTAGCCTGGCGTGTTTTCTCCCCCCCTCGCGATGCTGTCTGGCTGTCTGATTGCGTTAGACTCCCAGGATCGAGTTACTCTCCTAAAAGGACACATTCAGAGAGACGAGACCATCTCTCCATCTCTTATGCAAAACATATGGGAGGTTATGATGAGCCTTGTCTCTACAAAGTCACCCAGCCACAGGCGTAGTTTCTTTGTCAAAATCTAGCTCTGGTGCCTGAACTCCACTCTCAGTCATAAAACTTCTTGTAATATTCAAAACTATCGAGCGGGGAAGGAAGGAAAGTCATTTGATGAGAGAATATCCTGCCTGCACTAACCTTTCTACATATGCATTTCTATAGAGCTCTGAAGTCGTGTTGTTATTCTGTAGTCAGCGTCCTGCCTGTATTAAGAACTACATGTCTAAGCCATTTATCTCTATGGGAAAAGTGAATAGCGTTTACAAAAATTCCCTCTATCGTGCCCTGTGGTGAGCAAAACTGCCCCAAAGCTGGTGTTTTGTCTCGTATACATCTTTTCTCCAAATTATGCTGGATCCTGTGATTTGCAAGATCATCAAGGAGACGAAACACGATAGGAATGTTGAATTGACCCCTTTTTAACATTCCCACTACTCAGATGTGTGTCACACCTCCGTTACACAAGTGTCCACTCGTGGCAGAAGGTGAGGAGGGGACAGCGAGGAGCAGATTATTCAACAGAGCGCACTCACCTCAGTGAGCTAATCGACCAGCCATGCAAACCTTTTTCGTTTGCATTAGGGGTCATTCTACAGAAACGTCCACTTTTCTATCTCTCCATAGGAGTCACTGGTGTTACTGATCCTCATTGGTGTTACCCATAATAAAGGAACACCAGAGATATTTTAATGAACAATGCATTTTACTAAATAACTGCTACAGAGCATCAAACCACATGATGTCAATCATGGAATATCCACTAAAATATGAAATTTAATCCATTTGTATTCTATTTTTTCACAGTTACCTCAGAATAAAGTCGGTCACACCAGTGACTTCAGCTAAAAGCTTCATATGAAATCATGAGCTAAATGAGAAAATCTCTGATAACTGAAAGACTCAGTGGACTCACCATGAGCTTTTCTTCATAGATCCTCAGAAAACAGGTAAAAGGAAGTCGAGTGATGTCATCAGTGTGACTTTTATTTCAAAATAAGAGATTTTTTGTTACGCAGTAACACCAGTGACACGACTCCTGGGGAACTTTCATTATATATTTTATAATATTTATTTGGCATTTGTTTTCTTTATGTCATTTAAGTCATATATTTCATAGTCATGTATAGATTATTGTAGTTAAAACTGCAAAAAAAAGTTTTTTACCTCAAAATATGGCCTCAGCCTTCACACATGACTGTGGGGACGAGCTCTTCTGTGGTGCCTGGAATTCTATATGATTGATTTAAAAACCAATATTGATAAATTAACGGTTCAAGAAGGTGGAATTGTTAAAGTATAAATAAATTGTGATCCTAATATGTTTTTCAAGTGTTATATATCTGTAAACGCTAGGGACACAAAAATGGACATTTCCATAGAATGACTCATTAGTTTTGCAGTGAGCTAATCAGCTAGCCATTTGTAATAAGATAATGGACTAGCCATAATCTTAGATGTTCTTTTTTGGGCAAGCAGCTGCCTACAGCTTAATGCACGACTTCAGAAGAAGAAGAAAGAAGATATAAATCATTTGAAGAGATGATGATTCATTCTGTCAGTGTTAACTTCCATAACATTACACTCTAGTCATGCTTTAGCAGATACGTAGTGAAATGGGCATGAACTGTTAGCATTAATGTTAGCTGTGGCCGCACAGAACTCGATTTAGATTGGACTTTAGATAAGGCCTAACTGTTGGTGGAAGCTTATGCGTGTCTGCAATTTTATATTTATCTTAATATTTATTTTAGAACTGACTGTGATTATGAGTGTATCTAAGCAGATTCCAGTTAGTTGTTATGAATGTAAAACAGAGGCGGCAGCTCTATGTCGGAACTCTTTACTGAAAGAGTCACTAAAACTGATACATACAAGCTCAGATATATGATAATGTCTGTTAGAAGCTTTAAATGTTCGTGTTTAATCTACAGCAGCCAAAACAAGTTCACCAGCAACAGCTTAGTGCTGATCCTGTATGGGGTTCAGCAGCGGCGCCCCCAGAAATTTTCATAGGGGTTGCCAGATGGGGCCACTGAAAATCACCAAAACCGAAAGCCATAACTGAATTTCAGGAATTCTATTATGCTGTTTTTTTCTTCTTTCTTTTTCATTTTACTTCTTTCTTTCTTTCTTTCTTTTCTCCTTTTGTCCTTCTTTCTTTTCTTTTTTCTTTCTTTCTTTATTCCTGTCTTTATATATTTGTCTTTCTTTCTTTATTCCTGTTTTTATTTATTCCTGTCTTTCTTTCTTTCTTTCTTTCTTTATCTTTTCTTCCTTTCTTTATTCCTGTCTTCATTTATTCCTGTCTTTCTTTCTTTCTTCTTTTCTTTATTCCTGTCTTTCTTGTTTCTTTGTTTGTTTGTTTCTTTCTTTTTCTTTCTTTCTTTCTTGTTTTTCTTTCTTTCTTTCTTTCTTTCTTTCTCTTTCTTTCTTTCTCTTTTCTTCTTTTCTTTATTCTTGTCTTCGTGCACCGATGGCTGATTTTGTGTGGTGAAAAAAGCTTCAGGAGAGCCAAAATCAGATTACCGGTCAGTTTATTTTCGGTGGTCCGACTGAAATAAGGCGCTCCTCTGTGGCGGGACGTCCAGCTGAAATCATATTTATCATCCACTGTGATCACATTAAAGGTGTGGCTGCACTGATTGTTGTTGTTCAGAGCTTAACAGAACTTTCAGAGTGAGAGAGAGAGAGAGACATTTACACACAGCTCTGTCTCACCAAACACTCCTCACACCACTGCCTGCTTTTACACCTTCTCACACCAAACCGGTTGAGTCAGCTTCTCCCCAGCTGTTCACTTCACACGCTGACCTGAGAACAGTCCGACTGCCAGAACGCGGACAGAGATTTACACCGCAGGACGGACTGTTCCACACTCGAGCTCACATATTCAGACAATATGCATCACCTAGTCTCAGCCTCACGGCGCTACGCCCACTGAGCTGCACAGACCATCTGAGAATCAAGGTTGCCAGATTGCACCTATAGTTTCCAGCCAAAAAAGAAATTCCAAAACAAAAGTATTAAAAACAGTCGAGGGTCAGCATTTCAACCATAACACTAAACAACACAGCGTTCAAACCAACGTGACATCAATAATAAACTGCTGGGTGTGTTAAAGGGAGAATTCACCGCTGTTCTGACCCGTACAGTCCAAATATTTAGGCTCCATGAAAATGAATCATAAAAAAATGGTTAAAATTGCTCCACCTCGACCCACGAAATGCACATATTTACTCTCACTGAATCGCTGCAGGCTTTATTTTTGAAAATAACTTTCGCTTTTTATGCTGTTTTAGACTTACTTGCATGTTTAACTCCATCGGAAATCAGAAACGCCACCGATTTTTCAAAAATGTAAACAGATGTAAACTCTGAGTCATTCAGAGTGATTTAGTGTGAAACGCTCTGTTCTACAGAAACTTACAGTCAGAACTGTTCACGGTGGTGGTGATAGGAACCAGACGTCCACCTCTAAAAGCTCACAGAAAGCTATTACAGGAAATGCTTATGAATTCACTGCCTGATGTTTGAGACACTGTTTTATGACAAATTTGGCTTAGAATGTATTTTAATCCGTTGAGTTTAATCTATTCACAGTGGAGGGGTACATGCATTTCTTCTTTCTTTCTTTCTTTCTTTCTTTCTTTCTTTCTTTCGTTCGTTCTTTCTTCTTTTTCTTCTTTCTTTCTTTTTTCTTTCTTTTTTCTTTTTTTCTTTCTTTAATTTCTTTGTTCCTTTCTTTTCTTCTTTCTTCTTTCTTTTTTCTTTCTTTGTCTTTCTTTCTTTCTTTTTTCTTTCTTTCTTTCTTTCTTTCTTTCTTATTTTTCTTTTTTCTTTCTTTCTTTCTTTCTTATTTTTCTTCTTTCTTTCTTTCTTTCTTTCTTTCTTTCTTATTTTTCTTCTTTCTTTCTTTCCTTTTTTCTTTCTTTCTTTCTTTCGTTCTTTCTTTCTTTCCTTCCTTCTTTCTTTCTTTCTGATTTTTCTTTTCTTTTTTCTTTCTTTTTTCTTCCTTTCCTTCTTTCCTTCTTTTTTCCCTTTCTTTCGTTTTTTCTTTTTTTTGCTTGTTTTTCTTTCTTTTTTCTTTCTCTCTTCCTTTCTTTTTCTTTCTTTCTTTCTTTCTTTCTTTCTTTCTTTCTTTCTTTCTTTCTTCTTATTTTGCTTTTTCTTTCTTTCTTTCTTTCTTTCTTTCTTTCTTTCTTTCTTTCTTTCTTTCTTTCCTTCCTTCTACCAGTACAACACCACCACCACATCAGTGTCACTGCAGTGCTGAGAATGACCCACCACCCAAATAGTACCTGCTCTGTGGGGGTCCTGTGGGGATCCTGACCACTGAAGAACAGGGTAACATGTATGCAGAGAAACAGATGGACTACAGTCTGTAACTGTAGAACTACAGAGAGAAACTATATGGTCAGTGGAGCTGATAGAATGGATAGTGAGTGTAGATAAAGGAGGTGTATTTACACATTAGTTGCTAAATAAAATGTCTTAAAATAATAATAATAAGAAGATTTAAATGTTTGAAAGTTTGAACGGCTGCAATGAAGCAGCTTAGAAGAGCAGATACTGAGAGAGAGAGAGAGAGAGAGAGAGAGATGCATCCACAGATGGTGCCATGACTCCACTATGACTGTTAAATGAGCTGCGTGGTGTTAATTAGAACAGATAATGTGTCGCTATTTCTGCTCATGTACCTTCAGACAGTCACAACTTTCTCACAGACCACACAAACAGAGCCGCGTCGGCCGAGAGACATTCGCTTACAGCCTGGCAGCTTCAGCAAACGGGGACACTGAGTTCACATCTCGCTTCATAACACAGAGAAACTTTAGAAGGATCTACAGCCACTTATATCAGCCCACAAACACACAGCCACCCAGCATTCAGCTCGTACAGGCTCATGTGCTCAAATGAGCTCTGACGGCTGATGGTTTAACATATTGGGTCAATCAGTGTGTTCACAGCGTAACTGCACTGCAGCAGAACACCACGGCAACCAGCTACAGCTTACAGCCTCGCTTATATTGATCTATAGACTGTGTACTGTAGTAATGCATTGATTATTGACTTTTTACAGCCAGTTTTCAAACACGTTTAGCTGTGACATCAACATTTCTGCATGCACTGAAGAGCTAAACTGTAAAACGCTCAGATCTATATATTTACTTTTTACTACTATTTGGGGGAGAAAGTTTTTACTTAATCATAGAAACAGTAATTAATTGTTTACTTTTTAAGCTATGTTATTATCTTGTATTGTGTTGTCATGCTTTCATGTTATTATCATCTTGTTATCATGTTATTATGTATTATCATGTTATTATCATGTTGTATTATGTTGTCATGTTATCATGTTAATATGAAGTTATTATCATTTTGTTAACATGTCATTATCATGGTGCTATTATGTCATTATTATGTTATCATGTTATTACCATTCTTGTTTTTCTAAATAGTGTAAAAGGCTGGTAATTTTCTTCTTTCTCAAAAATTGTGCTTACCTCCAAGAAAACAAATCAAAAATCACAAGATAAGTCTAAGCTTATGTAATCTAGTCCTACTGGACTAACAAGGGTTTATAATGGCAAATCACCTTTGGCACTGCTCAATCCAAGACTAGGCCTAAACCAGGGGTCGCAACCCAAATATTAAGAAGAGCCATTTTGTCCTTTCAACAAAAATCAAACCACCTTGGAAGCCACAACATTTATGTCCATTTTACTATCTTGGCTGTAAGTGTGTCTCAGTATGTGCTGATGTTCTAGTATAGACTAAAAATATATAATATAAATGAAAACGCAGATGTACTTTGCTCTGCTTTAAGCTTTAGCTCAGCTATAGCTGCTTTTCTCACATCTCAGTCAGGAAACTTTTCCGTGAAAGTAGAACAGTTTCTCAAAAAATGTCTCGCAACATTTTACTTTTTACGAGGCTGAAGTCGCTTCTCATTCACCAGCTTCTTGTTTGAATTTTCCCGTTCCACCTTAAATGGTGCCTGAGGTGCCAAAATGTAACTTCTGCACCATTTAAGGTGGAACGGGAAAATTCGATCAAGAAGCTGGCGAATGAGAAACTGACTTCAGCTTTGTGACTTTTTAGTGTTTGTCAGTTTCTCACTGCAGATTAAACGTATCAGGAAACCAGCTGGAGTGATTATAAATGTAAATCAGTCTCCAAATTATCGATGTTCATCTTAAATCTCTCTCTTTGCTGTTTCATTAGCTACTATCTAGGCGAGACTGTTGTCTGCGTTGCTATGGTGACCAGCAGTCTGCGCTGATCTTCAGGGTTAAAGGGTGAATCAGCAGTTCTACATTAACTCCAGAGTTTAAGACCATTTATTGTTAAACTGTGTTGAACGATCAGCAGAGCTTTATTTTACTGTAAAGGAGGATTATTTTATTTTTACCTACAAATTAGATTCAGCTGTGGAGCCACAACAGGGCAGTAAAAGAGCCGCATGCTGCCGAACCCTGGGATAAACCAGGCTCATGAAACTACTGCTGCATATTGATGTCAGTTGGATTCAGGTTTATTCTCACACACAAACACATGCAGATGAAAGGTAACTCAGCCTAACAGCACATTCGTGTGTCCTTCTTGGGAATCCGTCAGTGCGGTCAGTTGGCGTTTGACATCCCCTCCGTGATGGAGAGAGAATCGCTGATAGCTGAGCTTTAATAGAGAAATGCATTAAAGCCCAGATTTGATTAGACGAGCCATAATCCAATCAGAAAGAGCCCATGAGAGTTTGCCTTGCGTCACTGATTCGACACAATTTCCTGGAGAGTTAAAGCGAGGCAGCATTCGTCTGAACATGATTAGACATTACACACGGAGAAGGAGAGAGAGAGAGAGAGAGAGAGAGAGAGAGAGAGAGAGAGAGAGAGAGAGCTCAAGTAGCCTAATGAACCCACACTACAGGCCAACTTCAGTGAAATATTCAGTTTATATTATCTCGAATTAAAGGGCCCATTTATGCTAACTTGCTTTTAAAGGGTCCATACGCAACATTTCTCTTGTATTTAATTCTTTTTTTTTTACCAGAAGTCAACCTGTGATGCTTTATGTACCAAAAACCAAATGTTTTGTTGCTGCACCTTTAAACTGATGTATCGTTGCTGTCCAAAGAAAAAACATGTATCTCCATTATTTTTATGTTAATTTTCTACATAATTTGAGCTCTGCAGACGTCCTTCACATTGTGTGAGAATTTCATGATGAATGAACCAATAGAAATAGTCCAAAACTGTTTGGAATTCAAAATCTTTCTATGAATTTCCATTAGAGGTAAAGACTGTTTTTGTTCTCTCCTGAAAAGGTGCCATTATAGAGACACTTGTTTGTTTTTAGACTGCAACGATATATTATATTTAAGTAAATTTGGATTTATGTTGGTCTGTTCATCATTTGCATCATCATCATCATCATCATCATCATCAAAGAATAACTGCAGTTTTCAAATTGAGCAAAAAGGTCAAAAAAGGCAAACAATGGAGATACAATATACACAATATATGCAATATACAGTATATGCATATAAAATGATAACAATATTGTTATTTCTTAGCACCTTTGTCAGACCTGAAGTTGCTTTACAAATTTTTGATGAATGTTAAAACATTTGTGTGAAAAAGTTTGTCAAATGTACAAATAAATCCAAAAACTTGCACAATTTCTATTTATTTGCTGAAATCAACATACTGGAAAATGAAATAAAACATATGAAATATATATGAAATGTGAATTTTTATGCTTTGTTTTTTCATTTTTTTTACATTGGAAGTAGGAAGTTTTTGTCCTCTGCTTTAAACTTGCTATTTTAGAAATACAGGTTTTCTTTAAACAACAGTGACATGTAAATAAACTGTCTGTTCTGATTGGCTGAGCCTCATTCAAAAAGCAGTCAGGGCTAAAGCCTTCCTTATAACTTCAGAGCAAGTGGGCGGAGCTAAACTGCTGGGGGCTGAATAGGGGGATATATGTAAATGCTGTGAATTGTGTTTTTTTTTTTTTTGATGCCACAAAAACTGTTCAAAACAGGCTGTGGTTTCGATACACAGGCTGTACGGGCCGAGAATGGTGCCTACTATACTGAAGAAATTTCAGCCAGTTTTTACAGTACTTTGATGAAAAATGTGCTAGTAAAAAGGTCTTTGTGGCTGCAAAAATGAAAAACAGTAAAAATGGCATCAATTATGTTTATTATCTATATTAACTAATATATAAATTAAAGTAAAAATGAAAAAGTAATGAGTTACCCATTCACGCAGAAAATAATGGACTGAAAAGAAGAATGTTGTATTTTGAAATGTAAAAAAGTCTTTACAGTGGTGGTGATAGGAACCAGGGGTCACCATGACTACAACACAAATATAGACATTTTATTTACTATCCAGAACCACCAGTGAACCTACATGAGTCTTCTGAGTTTATATGGAATGTTGATGATGGAAAATAGTAGAAAATCTGAAATAATAAGTTTTCTTTGGGGACTATTTTGCCTCACAACACCCTGCATATTATGTATCCCTCCACCATGAATGGAGTTTAAGGCTAAAATCTTCTCAAATCTATCATAAAACAGTGTCTCAGTCATCAGGCAGTGAATTCATAACCATTTCCTATAGTAACTTTCTGTGAGGAGCTTTTAGAGGTGGACGTCTGGTTCCTATCACCACCACTGTGAACAATTCTGACTCGGTACGTTTCTCACACCAAACCACTCTGACTGAACTTTGTGTACATGTTAACTACTTAATTGTGCAGAAATTTTGAAACATTCAGTGGAACTGTCCTTTACATACACTACCTAATGAGATGTACTTTTTTGAAGCCAAGCAAGAAGCCACTTCACTGAACTTTTGAGTTGGAAAGTTTTGAAGCTGAACTTTCCTCCTTCAGTAAATGCTATAATTCAATATCCATTATGATCATCTTCTATATCTCGCTGCACACAGCTGTGCCCATTTTGATCTTTTTTTTTTTAGGAAAGATTAATAATTGTAGTGTCCCATGTTGTATTTTTTTCTCTTTTTTTGGCCAGCCCCACAAGAATATTACCCAGAGTGCAATTGCACTGGTCATTACATCTGCCTCACCCCTTTTTGATGGTCTTTAATTCAAATGAAATCTCCTGCCTTTTCATAAAGACACAATTACGGCCTAAAGAGAGAGGATTGGGCCCGAGCTAAAAGTAGCAGGCTAATTAAGACTGACCTTTCAGTAACACACCTTTACAGGAGCATAAAAAAGAGCTCATGATTAGCGCTTTTATTCCCTTTCACACGTTCAATGACACCCTCTTATCCCCATGTTTCCCTTTTTGTATCTTTTAACAGACAGAGCAATTATCTGTTCTTCCATTAGGGCCTGGAGAGCAGCCTTCGCTTTAATTCACTCTGTCCAAATGTGCTTTTACGTAGATGCGTTTTGTTCTCATCAGGAGAAAAAAGGGAAAAAAGTGGACAAGGAAAGAGACGGAGCTGAGAAATCAGCAGCATCTGAAGTGCCATATCTGCCCACCTACTTACTAAAGCAACAAGTGCTCATGCATTAGTTCTGTACGCAGCTCTGTGCTGGCGGAGAGTGGAGAGAGGAGAGCGGAGAGCGTTCAGCTACTCAGAAATTTCTGTTATTATACTATCTTTTTTGGGGAGGGGTGGGGGTGGGGGACAGTTTGGGGTGTTGGTGAACTCTGTAAACTCTGTCTGTATGAGAGTCCACTTCACTTCCCCACTCTCACAACTACAGCACTAACACATTATCATTTAGAACAATAATACTTAGCTGACAGTTTTAATTAAAATATTCATAGTAAAAACTGAATAATTCATAGAAGATACTGAATAATTTGTTATAGTAGTAAATCATTCATAGTAGTAATTTAACTTATTCAGAGTGGACACTGAATAATTTATAGTAAATATTGAATTTATAATAGCAACCAAACGAGTCATATTTTTATTGAATAATTCATAGTATACTGAAAAATTAATATTAGATATGAATAATTCATGGTAAATGCTGAATAATTTGTAATATTTACAGAATAATTCATACTAAATACCAAATAATTTATAGTAGATACTGAATAATTAATAGTAGATATGAATAATTCATAGTAATTGCTGAATAATTTATTGTAAAAATTGAATTAATAATATTTAATGAACAATTCATATTTGTTTCTGAACAATTCATAGTAGATACTGAATAATTAATAATCTATACTGAATCATTTATAGTAAATATTAAATAAGTTCAGTAGATACTGAACAATTCATAATAGATACTGAATAATTCATAGTAAAAGTTAAGTAATTCATAAAATTTACTGAATAATTTAAGTTAGATACTGAATAATTCATAGTAGTTACTGAAGAATTCATAGTAGATACTGAATAATTGACACGTTATAAGCTTTGATTAGTTGTTAGCCATATGATTCTCATTAGCTGTAGTGCTAAAACTGAAGAAGCAAACTTCAGACACCAAACACATCTTGGCTGATCAGCTTCATTTCAGGTAAAGAAGAATCCATTTTAAAATGATTTTTAGCTGAAGAAATGTTTTAAGGTTAGAATCTGGACATTAAGTGTGGAGTTTAAAGTGTTCAGGCTAGTGATGGAGTATAAACTGGGTTAGAACAGATCAAACCTCCCAGTGTAGAAAGCCCAACTTTCACTGCTAATCAACACCAAACACCTTGCTGAGTCTCGTGAGATGAAGGTGTGTTCTTCAGCTCCTTAGCCCAGGTTCACCCTCACCTGCCTGGACTTGTCTGAGCACAGCTAGCGCCCTCGGCTACCAGCCGCCCGCTCAGAGGGACCTAATCCGTCTCTAAAGTGCAGTAATTAACCTGTGAGTCACAGCTGGGGCCCCATCCCGCAGCCCGGCGGCCGCTCGGCTCTCCGCTCCGATACTGTACGAGATCAGGATTCCCCACAGCAGGACGCCCAGCCCCCCCACCCAGCCAATTATAATTGTTATTATTCTTATCAGCTAATTTCTAATTCCCTCGGAGTGGCAGGCTCTCTTGGTGTTGGCAAGCATGGGAATGGATTGTGAGTGAAGCTGCACGCTACATGATTGCGATTCCCTCGGTCAGGTTAACTGGGTGCCTTAAGGCGAGTGATGTACGTGTTGCACACTTTCCTAATTGATAAGAGGATTGTGTCTCATTTCACACAGCGCGTACAACAATGTCTGGATATCTTAGAGCATCATTTCTGTTCCAGACAGTGAGGCCTTGTCCCTGTGAAAATGGGCTGCATTAAAACAAGACATTATATATTCATAAATATGTCAATAAAAGTCAGAGTCATGTACAAATTCATCTCACTTCAACACAATCAACAGCACTGAACAGACTGAGAATGTTGAAACTGATTCAGAACATGCTGAGTATTCTAGATCAGACCGGCAATGCTAGAACAAACTGAAAATTCTAGAACAGTCTGAAAAATCCAGAACAAATAGAGAATTCAGGAAGAGCCAGGGAGAATGCACAATTCTAGACCAAATCAAAAATTCAAAAACAGACTGACAATTTACGGGCAATTTAAGACATTTAGAATAGCCTCAAAATTCTAGGACAAAACGAGAAATCTAGAATAAGTCTGAAAATTCTAAGACAAAACGAGAAATCTAGAATAGTCTGAAAATTCTAGGACAAAACGAGAAATCTAGAATAGTCTGAAAATTCTAAGACAAAATGAGAAATCTAGAATAGTCTGAAAATTCTAAGACAAAATGAGAAATCTAGAATAGTCTGAAAATTCTAAGACACAATGAGAAATCTAGAATAGTCTGAAAATTGCATAACAAAATGAGAATTCTAAAACAGCCTGAGAATTCTTGGTCAGCCTTGGAATACAGTGAAATGGCTTGAACAGACTGAGAATTCTGCATCACCCTGAGAAATCTAGAGCCGTATTAAAAATTCGAGAACAAATCAATAATTTTAAAACAGCCTAAGACTTCAACAACAGTCTGATAATTCTACAACAAATAGAGAATTCACAAACAGCCTAATAATTGTACAAAATCCTGAGCATTACGGAATGAATTCTAAAACAGCCTGAGAATTTTTGGGCAGACTGAGAATAAACTGAAAGGTCTAGAACAGACTGAGAATACTAGAAAAGACTGAAAATTCTAGAACAGATTGAGAATTTTAGATCACGTCAAGAATTCAAAAATAGGCTGACAATTTAAGAACAGTCAGAACTCTGCAATAGACTGGAAATTCTAGAACAGTTCGGAAGTTCTAGAACAAATAGAGAATTCTAGAAGAGCCAGGGAATTCTAAAACACGCAGAATGACAATATAAGGACAGCCTCAGTATTCTAACACAGTGTGTGTGAATTTTAGAATAGTCTGAAAATCCTAGGACAAAATGAGAAATCTAGAATAGTCTGAAATTCTATAACAAAGAAAGAATTCTGCAACAGCCTGTGAATTCACGGACAGTCGAAAATACACTGAAAGGTCTTGATCAGACTGAATTATAGAATACACTGAAAAGTCTAGAACAGACTGAGAACTCTAAAATACACTGAAAAGTCTAGAACAGAATGAGAACTCTAAAATACACTGAAAAGTCTAGAACAGAATGAGAACTCTAAAATACACTGAAAAGTCTAGAACAGAATGAGAACTCTAAAATACACTGGAAACTCTAAATTAAAAACGGAGAATTCTAGACCTGTTGTGTTCTGGTTAAAGTTCTTTAAGAACCTTCAGTCTGGCCCTTCTTTACCATGAGGTGTGAAAATCAGAGGCGTCCATTGTTCTGCCTCCGTCCTCCGGGTTTACGTGTTCCTACCCGTGTTCCTTCAGCCCAGCGGGAGCTAAGGGGTGTGGGAGGGTTTGTGTGAGCCGTTGCCATGGCTACACAGGATGATTAAGTAAAAGTTATACATTGAGATAACCCGAGCGGCCGACAGCCGAGCGTTAGACATCCTGCAGATTCAGACACTCTCTCAGCTGCACTGTGACGGCTGCAGTGAGTGTAGATCTGCACTGCTTACAGATTTCACACATAAACTGCATCTGTTTCTGTTTCATTCATTCACTTTTCTGAACAAACTCACAAAGATCTCGAGGCCTGTTAGTTTTGGTGAGTCCTTTTTTACAGTGTATCAGGCATTGCTTTTTTCTGCTCCTTGAAGGGGGAGTTTAAAAAAATCTGCATAGTTCAGTGTGTGAGATGTAATCAGAGAGATTCAGAGTGGTTTGGTGTGAAATGGTTCAGATGTCTTTACAGTGGTGGTGATAGGAACCAGGGGTCGCCATGACTACAACACAGATATAGACACTTTATTTACTATCCAGAACCACCAGTGAACCTACACGAGTCTTCTGAGTTTGTATGGAATAATATATATAAAAAAAATTTTTCTCTGGGGACAGTTTTGCCTGCATGTATCCCTCCACCATGAAGGGATTTAAAAAAATATTTTTTAATTTTCTCAAAACTATCGTAAAGCAAAGCATCACAGATCAAGCAACGTGTTCATAACCATTTCACATTATAACTTTCTGTAAGGGAGCTTTTAGAGCCATTACACTCTTCAGACATCTCAGGTCTCATTTATCTATTTATCTATAGTTTTGTGGGTTTTTATGCGTAGAACATGATTCACCATTTTTTCTTGTGCGTGACAGTGTTTATATATTTAGAACTACTCCTGACCATGTGTATGCAGAACCCGCAGTGGTGTAATTGCGGGCAGAGTCGGTGTGGGAATGAAAGTTGCTACATCATTTAAGGTGGAAGAGAAAATCACAATAAGAAGCCATCTTCATATAATCTCTTTCCACTGTACAAGCAAACTGCAGCTGCACCACTTGAGGTGGGGGGCGAGTGTTCTGGTTTAACCCCTAAATTACTACAGATATTCACTTGAATGCAACAATTATAGTTTAGCTCATATACATTAGCTCACAGTAATCAGCCCAAAACACCACCGGTCCACCGGGAATTACCCCATTCCTCCCAATTACCCACTCCAACACTGATTGTGGCTAAACATTCTGAGATGTACAAAATCCTACTAATTAGAAGCACAACTGATGGAATCATTGCAGATTATTGTGTTCATACAATGTAGAGATGTTACTTAATGTGGTAGCGAGCAGTAAAATGAATAATGAAACAAAGCAAAGAAAAAGATGACTTCAGATAAACAAGAATGGCATTTTTCATGAGTACAAATTTCAAAAATGCTTCAAAATCACTGTTTTTAATATCAGAAATTCAACACAAACAAATAAAGTATTATAAATATTGCTAGAAATAAATACAAAATGTAAAAACAACTATTCTAATGCTGAAAACTCAATTTCACAGTTCTACCATTAAACAATATTATTAAAAATGTTTGCGTGCTCGAACTGAATCCTTATGAGTAAAACTAATTATTCAATGTTCATAGTTAATTCTCACATATTACATGGAAAGTTGCATTTTTAAATGTAAGAACTACATTTTTGACCTGCGACACTTCAGTTCAGCTTTTCATGCTTCATTAGGGACTTTAAAGGAAAGTCGTTCACCCAATCTAGCTATTTGGGGGTGTGTCTTTATGCAAATGAGCCGGCTGATCTCACCATCGTTCATCCTTACCGGTTCTTATGCACAAATTTAAAACGTGTTCCACAAATACAAATGAGACCCCTGGTTCCCATCACCACCAATGTGAACGATTCTAGAACACAGCGAAACCAGTCTGAATTGTTTTGTCTGCATGTTAGCCATTTAATTATGCAGAAATTTTAAAAAGCTGGTGGAATTCCCCTTTAAAATGACCCTTTGCGATGTATGAGGTTTGGACGATGAGTGAAGTACAACTAAAGAGGAGACAGAATGAATGACAGCGAGCGAGAGAGAGAGCTGGAGTGTCCTATTCATGAAAATGAATTGCAGCAGAACTTCATAATGACCATAATTATCTCCGTATGAGACGCCACGTCTTTGTGAAGAACTTTATGGCTGATGTATAATGAGTGTATGTCTCCTTCTATATAATGTGCACGTTCACGTATCCAGCGGTGCATATATGCGTCTGACACCCAAACCATAATTCCCCATAGCGTCTTAATGCATGTGTCCCCACGGCCTTCCCACAATGCTGCAGAAAGTAAACACACGGCCAGCCCTTCTCATGAGCCGCAATTATGAAGGGGCCGATTATTTAGTGCTAAGGAAATGAGTGACACCGCACGCATTGGGCATCAGTATGCAGCCTGGGCTCTCCTCCTTCACCGCAGAACAGCCTACAGCTCATCTGGAGCCAAATTTAAAGCCATAGTCTGGTAAAAATACATGTAGTCTGCTTAGTTTTAGAAGCTATGAGGCTAATGTGGCTAACAAGTAATGGAAGCTTACGCACAGTGGGGTCCAAAAGTCAGAGCACATTAAAAAAGTGGGGGTTTTTTTCCATTTAAACCTGAAAATAAACGACAGCAATTTTCAAAATCTTGAAAAATTGAAAGCAAATTTGTGAAATTGATTGTGTTAAGGCCTTTATAGAAGTCTTACCTCTTCCAGTGAAGCTCACGATCAGATGACTGTCAGGTGGATTTGAGTGAAGTAACATTTAAACCCTGTAATTTATGAACTCGATCCTTAGTGATGCCACAGCCATCCGTGGGCTGGAGTCCAAGCGAGCACAGTTGGCCTCGCTTTCTCTGGGTGGGTAGGATGGTCCCCCCGTCTGCCCCATCACTCAGTGCGATGCTAGCCAGCTCAGGTGTCCGTTAGCTGACAAACAGAACTGGTGATTAGTGTTCTTCTCCAAGCGTGTTCAGCTGTCCAATGATGTTGCATTAGCAGCAGTTTGAAAAGATGCACTTCGCAGGACTCTTGTGTTAGCCTTCACCCTCTCAGCACTGGGCAGCCCTATCCACAGTGCCCAGGGAGCAGTTGGGGTTAGGTGTCTTGCTCAAGGGCACTTCAGTCATGCCCTATCAGCTCAGGGGTTCAAACCAGTGACCATCTAGTCACAAGGCTGGTACCCTAGCCTCCAGCCTACAACTGCCCACTCTAGTTAGGACTGGGGGAGTCCTAACTAGTGGGTGAAACTGGACAGGACCATACTGGGGAGAAAATAGGAAAAAATGCCAAAATAAACAACTGTTCTTTTGCAGCTAGTGATGCTTCTGCACTAGCTGTGTTTTGTGTTGTTTATTTTGTGGGCGGAGTCAGGGGGTATGAAACAAAAACAGTGTAAAATGTTTTTAAAGGGAACATGGAGTAAATGCAGGATTTGTTTATACCAATGTGCCAGTAAAATAAGTACATCCACTTCTGTACAGCTCAAATTAGTATTGTTTTTTCTTTATTTATTCTTATTATTTGGTTGGTTAACCGGAGGTCCAGGATTTGTTGTTAAACTGTTACACTCAAATTTACATGCTTTAACAAGACATGAGTTTGATCATACAGATACACCAACAAACTGCTGAGTGACAAAACTGTGCGTGAAATCTGCGTGCCCTTCTGACGGCCAGATTTGACCGTGCACAGCTTTGATGAACAAAGGCCATTGAACCTGCCCTGAGTTCTTTACAGTAGCTAAAAAACAAACAGAGAAATAAAGGCCTGTAGTTTCCCACGAAAAAACCCTGCAGTGGTTTTGGCAACTTTCCCTCCGCTTGTCCTAAATCAACTTCCGTTTGGCACCGTCGTGCTGCAGTGACGGTTATTCAGACATTCCTCAGATACACGCAGCCGTGTGTTTTGTCAGCATGTGGGTGAGATCATTGCAGAAATATCACTCTTTCGCTGCCAGCGTTCGAGGAGGTGGTGCACAAGAGTACTTTGGCATGAATGTGAGTGAAGTCACAGCTATTTACACTATACGGCCAAAAGTATGAGGACACCTCACCATCACATCTATGTGACCTTGTTGGACGTCCCATTCCACAACCATGGGCATTAATATGGATTCGCCCCCCCCTTTTGCAGCAATCCATTCTTCTGGGAAGCTTTCTACGAGATTTTGGAGAGTGTCTGTGGGAATTTGTGTCCATTCAATCTAAAGTGCATTTGTGAGGCTGTTGGATGAGAGGGCATCACAATCAACATTCCAGTTCATCCCAAAGGTGTTCAGTGGGGTTGAGGTCAGGGATCTGTGCAGGCCACTGGAGTTCCTCCACACCAAACTGGTCACTCCATGTCTTCATGGAGCTGCTTTGAGCACAGTGTCTCAGTCATGTTGGAACAGGAAAGGCTCTTCAACAAACTGCTGACACAAAGCTGGATGCAGATAATTGTGTAAAATGTCTTTGTGCTGCAGCATCAACATCACACTTCACTGGAACTAAGGGGCCTGAAAAACAGCCCAGCCCATCATCCCTCCTCCGCCAAACTGTACTGTTGGCACAGTGCTGTCAGGCAGGTAGCATTCTGCTGACATCCACCAAACCCAGATTCATCATCAGACTGACAGATAGAGAAGTGTGATTCAACAATCCAGAGAACGTTTCCACAAGTCCAGAGTCCAGTGGCGGCGCTTTACACCACTCCAGCCGACACTTGGCATTGCGCATAGTGATCTTAGGCTTATGTACAGTTGCTCAGCCATGCAAACCCATTTCATGAAGCTCCCAGTGCACAGTTCTTTTGTTGATGTTGCTTCCAGAGGCAATTTGGAGCTCTGTAGTTAGTGATGCCACAGAGGATAGGTGCTGTGTGCTTCAGCACTCGGCTTAATGGCTGAGCTGTTGTTGCTCCTAGACGCTTCCATTTCACAATAATAGCACTTACAGTTGTCTGGGGCAGATCTAGCAGGACAGAAATTCCACAAACTGACTTGTGGCAGAGGTGGCATCCTGTGACAGTGCCACATTTAAAGTCATTGAGCTCTTCAGTAGGACCCAGTGTTTGTCTATGGGGATAACATGGCTGTGTGCTTGATTTTATACATCTGTTAACAATGAGTGTGGCTGAAACACCTCAACTCAGTAATTAGGACACATACTTTTGGCCATATAGTGACCACATACAAATATGACACTTTGTGTTATCTCATTTCCAATAGTTCCCTGACAGCTTATCTAGAACTAGAAACGAACTTGGCCACTTTATCAGAAACCCCTCTCTTGTATCTCCACCTTGCTGGTGTACAATTAGACACTGCAGCTCATTTGTTGATGCCCCACCTGCTGAATGGCCACTATGAGGCCTGCAGAAATGGACTGAACTTCACTTGTTCTTAATGCGCCTATAAGATTGAGATATGCAAACGAGCTCCGTTCTGATTGGCTGCCCTGTATTGTGCCTCATTCTGAAAACAGATTAGGCTGAAATATTCCTTATAACTTTAGCATGAATGGACGGGGCTAACCTGCTGTGGACTGCATTGGCAGGTACAGTTATGTAAGTGTGCTGCTTTCTGTGACAAACAATGAAATCAAAATGGAGCATTTTTTGCAGCTTGTGGACTGTATGGACCGAGGAATGGACAGTACATCTTGGTACAAAGTTTACACACTACATCTAACCCATTTATTTAAAAATGGGAGATTTTCTGTAATATGCTGATTTTAAAGGGGAATTCCAATGCTCCACCCTTGAGGAACTTACTGAGTCAGAACTGTTCACAGTGGTGGTGATAGGAACCAGACGTCCACCTCTAAAAGCTCCCTCACAGAAACTTACTACATAAAATGGTTATGAATTCACTGCCTGATGACTGTGACACTGTTTTATGATAGTTTTGAGAAGATTTCACCTTGAAATCCATTCATAGTGGAGGGGTACCTAATATGCAGGGTGTTGTGAGGCAAAATAGTCCCCAAAGAAAACTTATTATTTCAGATTTTCCACTATTTTCCATCATCAACATTCCCTATAAACTCAGAAGGCTCATGTAGGTTCACTGGTAGTTCTGGATAGTAAATAAAATGTCTATATTTGTGTTGTAGTCATGGCGACCCCTGGTTCCTATCACCACCACTGTAAAGACATCTGAACCATTTCACACCAAACCACTCTGAATGGTATCAATTTTGAAAAATGGGGTGGCATTCCCCTTTAAGTAACTAAGAAGACATGTTCATTTGCGTTAAAACATTTTGAGCAGCTAAGTGTCCCCAAGCTTATTCATATATTTTCTCTTAATGACAACTTTTCTCCTCATCTGTCCTTCACTCTCGGCCGCCGTGTCCATCAGCAGTGCTGGGCGCTGGACTGGAAGTGTCTCTGCACACTGCAGTCCACATTAGTGAGCCACTTTGAGGCTAACCTGCTTAATTCCCTCTGGCTATGCCTCAGCCAGTCACCTCCATACCCCCCCAGGGCTTTCAGCGGGACGCCGGGCCTGGACTTCTTTACATCAACACAGCCATGTAACACACCTACACACACACAAACACTACATAACACGCACCATATGAGCTCAGCGCAGGAGCTGTCATCATATCCTCCAGCCTGATTAAACACACGCCAGTGACGGCAGAGATTAGAGCCCATTCCCTGGCGGGGGGTCCCGCTGAAAAACATTCAACATTAGCACTTTCAAAAGGAGGCAATGCCGTATCAGCTAGTGCACACATACGCGGTTTATCTGCTCCGTGATGTCGGCGAAAATCCAGCTTTTTATAAAAAGTGTAGTGCAGAAGTCAGAGACTGCTCTTTGTTTATTTAATTTACAGTCTAAATGCTCATTAAGTACAAGTTATTCATTTTCTAGGAGACATTTCGATGGAGATTAGATATAAGATAGTCCACTTGCATATGGAAGGAGAAAGTCAAAGGAAAATAAGTGGAAAAGAGCTACAGAGACAATGGCACTCCTAATAACGCTGCAGGACCTGATAGACCCCACGTGTCAAACACGAGGCCCGGAGGCCAAGTCAGGACCGTGGCACAATCCTGTTCAGCGCGCAAAATGATCTTAATTTTCTATTAATATTAGCCCATTTCACCATGAACTGCACTACAGTTCCCAGCATGCACTGCAACATAGTACAACTGCTATATACTGGGGACATTTACAGAGGTAAACAGTTATCTGCAGTTAATGTAGCTGATTGTTTCATATAAAACACACACACACACACACACACACACACATTTTCTAAGCCGCTTATCCTTCTGGGTCGCGGGGGGAGCTGGAGCCTATCCCAGCAGCCATTGGGCGGAAGGCAGGAAACACCCTTGACAGGCTGCCAGTCCATCACAGGGCAGACACACAGACTTATACAATCACCATATAAAACAATTTGTTTTTCATTTAAAATGACTTTTGAATAGTTTAAATATTCAGTGCATATTTTTTTGCCACTGTAGTTTTGGCATATTTTGAGCAAACAATGGCCAGTTGGGCTCATGGCACAATGTTAAGTAAAAATAAAAAAAAAACACAGCTGGTCTACAGATTTGTTGAGATTTTTTAACATGACCCTTTTAGTGGTTCAGTCTGACACCCCTGTGGTAGACCACCAGACCACCGCCATCAGATAAACAGCACAATAAGGGTCAATATCCAGCATCTTGTATCTGTAGGTTTTCTGTGCCAAAAAAAGCCATAATTCATTGTTACATCAACACTTTCCAGCCTCTCTTAATCCCTTAGAGTTAAACAGGCTGTTTTTGTTACTGTGCCTTTAAGACTGATTTATCGTCGCTTTCGGGATAATATTTTGTATCTTCATATTTGTTTTTCATTTTTAGCCATAAATTGAATTCACCAGCTGCTCTTTACATTGTGTCATGATGAATGGACCAATAGAAATGCCCCAAAATGACTCAGAATAAATAATTTCTTCATTAACTTCCATTATAAGGTGAGAGTGTTTTTCTTGTCCTGTGATGTAAACTTTTTGAATATACAAGGTTTTGTTCTGACAGCAACAGTATGTAAATGAGCTCTGTTCCAGTTGGCTGTGCCTCCTTCAAAAAAGCACTGCCGAAAAACTCCTTATAACTCCTCATAACACTCCTTATAACTTCGGGCTAAACTGTAGTAGGCTTAATAGGATGTGTAGCTGCAGATATTGTGATATAAACTGAGTCTGTTCTACAGTTTCTCATTAGGCTGAATGAATAACCGACTCTAAATGTAGGTATTGTGATATAAACTGAGTCTGTTCTACAGTTTCTCATTAGGCTGAATGAATAACTGACTCTAAATGTAGGTATTGTGATATAAACTGAGTCTGTTCTACAGTTTCTCATTAGGCTGAATGAATAACCGACTCTAAATGTAGGTATTGTGATATAAACTGAGTCTGTTCTACAGTTTCTCATTAGGCTGAATGAATAACTGACTCTAAATGTAGGTATTGTGATATAAACTGAGTCTGTTCTACAGTTTCTCATTAGGCTGAATGAATAACCGACTCTAAATGTAGGTATTGTGATATAAACTGAGTCTGTTCTACAGTTTCTCATTAGACTGAATGAATAACCGACTCTAAATGTAGGTATTGTGATATAAACTGAGTCTGTTCTACAGTTTCTCATTAGGCTGAATGAATAACCGACTCTAAATGTAGGTATTGTGATATAAACTGAGTCTGTTCTACAGTTTCTCATTAGGCTGAATGAATAACCGACTCTAAATGTAGGTATTGTGATATAAACTGAGTCTGTTCCACAGTTTCTCTTTAGGCTGAATGAATAACCGGCTCTAAATGTAGGTATTGTGATATAAACTGAGTCTGTTCTACAGTTTCTCGTTAGGTTTAGTGGGGCTCTTGCCAGCATTCTGTAAAGCCACATAACTACTAGATGACATGATGGATCACATTTGTGGGCAGGGCTTGGATAACTCAATCGACCCCTCTAAAATAGTAGGTATGTGGAAGTGATGGTCACTTCATTATTTAAATCACGGTTAAAGGGCGCTGGTGCTGTCGGGACGCTTGTTTTTGTGCTCAGGCTCCTCGTTCTCTCGTTCGCTGGAGGACAGCGTGGTGTAGCTGTTGGCCTGTTTGGTGTTTTCACAGCTGTGTCTCAGTGTTTCAGCCTCCGTCTCCATCACAGAAGACACTCCAGGGCTCTTTACATCACTGTGTTGCTGGATGAGAAATACACGTTTATATTTAATTGAAATTTAACAGGAAATTATACAGTATCTCATTCATGCAGATGCCAAATTTAGAACAATTTAACTCACAGGAGTCTTCTGTCATTTATGCATGATGAATTACATTGACATTACTGCATTATGTGGTTTCTATAAAACATATTGAATCAATACACAAAAGGTATGAACAATCATTCTCCAAGGTGTCTGCTTTAGTTTTTAGCTATACTTATGCACGAGTGGATCAGACACAGCAGTGCTGCTGGAGTTTTTAAACACTGTGTCCACTCACTGTCCACTCTATTAGACACTCCTACCTTGTCTGTCCACCTTGTAGATGTAACGATAGCTCATCTGCTGCTGCACAGTTTGTGTTGGTCATCCTCTAGTCCTTCATCAGTGGTCACAGGACGCTGCCCACAGGACGCTGCTGACTGGATATTTTTGGTTGGTGGACTATTCTCAGTCCAGCAGTGACACTGAGGTGTTTAAAAACTCCAGCAGCACTGCTGTGTCTGATCCACTCAGACCAGCGCAACACACACTAACACACCACCACCACGTCAGTGTCACTTGGGGGACTGTAAACCTGATTTTTGTCAAACTTTTGCTTTTACAGAACTTTTACAGACGCTCCACAACACCCTGACGAAAAATCTACGCTCTTAAAAGGGTTTTTTAGTAAAGAAAGGTTTAAAGCCATGAACACTCGAAGAACCCTTTGTGTGATTAAAGGGTTCTTTGCATCGTAAAAGCGTTGGTCATATGGATGGAGAATGTGCTGTAGATGGTTCTATATTGAATCTCTTTAAAAATGGTTCTTCTATTGTTATGATGTCAAGCTTGTAACAATAGAAGAATCCTTTTTAGTGCTATATAGAAAACTTTTCAAAAAGTTTCTATATAGAAAGAAAAAAAATCATTAATTAAAAAAAGGGGCAGCACGGTGGCGCAGTGGGTAGCGCTGTTGCCTCACAGCGAGAATGGGTTCGATTCCCGGCCGGGTGACCAGGGTCATTTCTGTGTGGAGTTTGCATGTTCTCCCCGTGTCTGCGTGGGTTTCCTCCGGGTACTCCGGTTTCCTCCCACAGTCTAAAAACATGCAGTCAGGCTGATTGGACATGCTGAATTGCCCCTAGGTGTGAGTGAGTGTGTGAATGTGTATGTCTGTCTGTGAGCCCTGTGATGGATTGGCGACCTGTCCAGGGTGTATCCTGCCTTCTGCCCAGTGACAGCTGGGATAGGCTCCAGCACCCCACCGCGACCTAGAAGGATAAGCGGTTTAGATGATGTATGTATGTATGTAAATAAAAAAAAAAGGGGAAGGCAGTCGTCGGCTGAAGGTTAGAGAACTAGCCCTGTGACTGGAAGTTTGCCAGTTCGATCCCCAGAGCCGACAGTACATGACTAAAGTGCCCTTCAGCAAGGCACCTAACCCCCAACAGCTCCCTGGGCACTGTGGATAGGGCTGCCCACCACTCCGGGCAAGTGTGCTCACTGCCCCCTAGTGTGTGTACAGAACCATTTTCTTTACTGAAGAACCCTAGAAGAACCATCTTTTTAAGTTTGTAGCATTATGTGGTTTCTACAGAGTAAAAATAAACTAAGAATATGAAAAATCATCAGGCATTCTCCAATAGCATAGACAGCTCTGAGGGTTTCCCTCCGGAAAAACACAGGTTTGATTCCAGATTTCTCTTCTCTCATTAAAAACATTACATACATAAAATTACTACTTATATTCCTATATTCAGACTCCAGCAGACCCCACTCCCCTCCTGGGAACGGCAATCAATTAAACTCTTTATATTGTTTATTACACACAAACACACATATTTGTTTTTATATCTCGTCAGGACATGGAATTATACATATAGAACGGGCAAAAGTCAGAGATCACTTTTATTTATTTAATCTTCAGTCATAAATTATTCATTTTTCAGCATCTGGAGAAAAGCAGAAAACATTCACTCTTAAAAAAGATGGTTCTTAATGGGTTCTTTAATAATGACAATAGTTCTATATAGAACCATAAAAACCCAAAGAACAATTTGCATGCTTAAATGGTTCTTTACATGGTGAAACAGTTCTTCAGATTGATGGAGAATGTGTTGTATATAGTTCTATAAAGCACCAAAAAGGGTTATTCTACTGTATACAAGCTTGACATTATAACAATAATAGAACCCTTTTTGATGCTACACAGAACCATATATAACACATTCTCCATCAACCTGAAGAACCATTTCACCATGCAAAGAAGTACTTAAGCATGCAAATGGTTCTATATATTGCATTGTATTTACTGAAGAACGCTCGAAGAACCATCAGCTTCCTATTCTTTTCAGGAGTCTCACTTTCAGTTCCTCAAAGAATCTGCAGACACACCTCCAAAGTTCAGTCTTAGAAGCTGGTTGATCATTTTCTGAAGTAATCAAACACATTCAGTGGTGCTGAGGTCTGGACTCTGGGGTGGTCAGTCCATTGTTCAGAGAACAGCAGCAGCATTTCTGTTTGATTTTTCTCATTTGTGTCTATTTTCTTAGTGACTGTGATCCTAAAGTTAATCTCAGGCACCATAAAGATGGTTTTGCACCTCTAGTTAAAAAAAAAAACATGGTGTTTTAGTATTAAGCACTTTGTAAAATCGACGGATGCTTCATTGTTCCAGTAGATTAGCTCATTTCCCCTTTCTGGTTTCGTTACACTCAGAAAAGATTTGTCCCCAAAATGTACAAAAACAAAAAATCACTCACACACATACACACACTGTTAGCTCTGTGTTCAGTTCAGTGACTAATATGAGCAGATCAGCTGAGTGTGAAACAGGCAGCAGTTGCTCATCTGAACAGGAAAGAGAGAGACGGAGGGATGAGGAGAGAAGGAGAGGACAGGAGAAGAAAGAGAAAGAGGGAGAGAAGAGGAAAGAGGAGGAGAAAGGGGCTAATGGAGAAAAAGAGGGGAGGAAAGGGAAGGAAAGAGAGAGGAAAGGGAAAAGAGATCAAGAATGAGAAAACAAAATAGTGAAAGATTGGAAAAAAACAAGGAAAAAAAATAAAAAGAAGGAAAGGGAGATGGGAAATAGAGAGAGGAAGAAAAAGAGAGGAGGAAAAGAGTGATAAAGAAAGAAAGAAAGAAAGAAAGAAATGGAAAGAGAGTGATGGAAAAGAAAAGGAGAAAGAAGAAAAGTTAAAAGAGAAGGAGAGAGGAAGAGGAAAGAGAAGGAGAAAGGATGGAAGGGGAAAAGAAAGAAGAGAAAAGAGACGGAATGGAGGTGAAAGGGGGAAATGGAGGAAGAAAAGTGAAAAAAAAGTGTGAAAAAGGAAAGGACAATGAAAAAAGGAAGAACAAAGAAAGGAAAAAGAGAAGAAAAGAGCAAGGGAGAAAAAGAAGATGAAAGAAGAGGGAGCGGAAGGAAAAGACAGACAGAAAAGGAAAGAGTAAAAGTAAGAGAGAAGGAGCGGGGAGGAATAAACAGAAAAAGAGTCGGACAAAGGAGAGAAAGAGACAGAATGAGGGGAAAAGGAAAAAGAGAGACAGAGAGAAAGAAGGGGGGTGAATAGAAAGAACAAGAAGAGAGATGAGAAGAGAGTGAGAGGTAGAAAGAGAAGGAGAGGTGGAAAAAGAAAGGAAGAAAGAGAAGGAGAGAGGGAGAAAGCGAATGAGAGGTAGAAAGAGAAGGAGAGAAGGATAAAGAGAAGGAGAGGGAGAAAGAGTAGGAGAGAGGGAGAAAGAAAGAGGGAGGAAGAGAAAGAGGGAGAAAGAGAAGGAGAGAGGGAGAAAGCGAGTGAGAGGTAGAAAGAGAAGGAGAGATGGATAAATAAGGAAGAAAGAGAAGGAGAGAGGGAGAAAGCAAAGGAGAGGTAGAAAGAGAAGGAGAGAGGGAGAAAGAAAGGAAGAAAGAGAAGGAGAGAGGGAGAAAGCAAAGGAGAGGTTGAAAGAGAAGGAGAGAGGGAGAAAGAAAGAGGGAGGAAAAGAAAGAGGGAGAAAGAGAAGGAGAGAGGGAGAAAAGAAGGAGAGAGGGAGAAAGAATAGGAGAGAGGGAGGAAGAGAAAGAGGGAGAAAGAGAAGGAGAGAGGGAGAAAGGCTAGGAGAGAGGGAGAAAGAAAGAGGGAGGAAGAG
Organism: Colossoma macropomum; assembly: GCF_904425465.1. Classification (NCBI taxonomy): domain Eukaryota; kingdom Metazoa; phylum Chordata; class Actinopteri; order Characiformes; family Serrasalmidae; genus Colossoma; species Colossoma macropomum. The sequence continues at coordinate 2,619,082 of NW_023494804.1, forward strand.
AAAGAGAGAGGGAGAAAGAGAAGGAGAGAGGGAGAAAGAGAAGGAGAGAGGGAGAAAGGCTAGGAGAGAGGGAGAAAGAAAGAGGGAAGAAGAGAAGGAGAGAGGGAGGAAGAGAAAGAGAGAGGGAGAAAGAGAAGGAGAGAGGGAGAAAGAGAAGGAGAGAGGGAGAAAGAGAGAGCGATAAAGAGAAGGAGAGAGGGAGAAAGAGAAGGAGAGAGGAAGAAAGAGAATAATAGTCCATAAATAATGAATGTCAGAGAAGAGGAAATCCCTTTCCTTGCATTTATTTCCCGAGTTCACTCGTTTAAATCCATCATTCCGGCAGAAGCAGAGCGGGTCTGAGGGCTCCTCACAGGCCGATTGTGCTGAATCACAGGAGACACTTTGAGAAAACGTTATTGGATTTGATTTAAAGGGGCCAAATCATGGGAAGCTTATCATGTTTGTGATGTCACAAACACATTTATAGAGACTGTATAAAGTATTCACCTGCTGGGAGTTTTCATGCTTTATTACTCTGATGGTTCTACTGTGTTAAAGTGAAACAGATCATCTGCAAAGTCGTTCTGTGTGGAGACAGACTCCCTCTCAGCTTTGCACACTGCAGTTCTTCCTTTGGAAAACTGCTCAAGCTCTTTCAGGCTGCATGTGGATCGTAAGTGAACAGCCTTTTTCAAGTATAGCCGCAAATTCTATTCTGGAATGAGATCTGGACTCTGACTCGTCCAGTCCAGGACATTAACTTTGTTGTTTTTAGCCATCTCTGTGTAGCTTTGGCTGTAAGCTTGGACTCACTGTTGTGCTGGAAGACAATTCTTCCCCCGGGGATCAGGTTTCTCACAGGTTGCATGAAGTTTTCCTCCAGGATTTCTCTGTATTTTGCTGCCTTATTGGCCTACAGCAGAGATGCATCCCCATAGCATGATGCTGCCACCACCATGCTTCACTGTGTTTTATGATGATGATGATGATGATGATATGGCAAGGTCTCTCTGTGGTGTCCTTCACTAGTCTTTTTCTGGCCACACCCATTCAGCCTACCGCACTTTAGCCACACCCATTCAGCCCACAGCATTTTAGCTCCATCCATTCAGCCCACAGCACTTTAGCCACACCCATTCAGCCTACAGCATTTTAGCTTCATCCATTCAGCCCACAGCACTTTAGTTCCACCCATTCAGCCTACAGCACTTTAGCTCCACCCATTCAGCCTACAGCAGTTGAGCCACACCCATTCAGCCTACAGCAGTTTAGCTCCATCCATTCAGCCTACAGCAGTTTAGCCACACCCATTCAGCCTACAGCACTTTAGCCACACCCATTCAGCCCACAGCACTTTAGCTCCACCCATTCAGCCTACTGCACTTTAACTCCACCCACTCAGCCTACAGCAGTTTAGCCACACCCATTCAGCCTACAGCACTTTAGCCACACCCATTCAGCGCACAGGAGTATAGTCACACCCATTCAGCCCACAGGAGTTTAGCCAGACCCATTAAGCCCACAGGAGTTTAGCCACACCCATTCAGCCTACAGGAGTTTAGCCACACCCATTCAGCCACCCATTCAACCTACAGCACTTTAGCTCCACCCATTCAGCATACAGCACTTTAGCTCCACCCATTCCCATTGAAGTGATGTGGAGAGGGAAACTGATTAAAGGTTGTGCTGTTCCTGTCTTTCAGGAAGCAAATGGATCATGTCTACCTTCCAAAGGACAGAAGAGAGCTCACGTACAAAAACAGCTTGTTTAGTTCAAAGGAGAGAGGAGAGAAAATGGTCATACAAAATAAATGAGCAGTGTTGGTGCATAAAAACCACACAAACATTATCAGTGGGCTTCACGGGGGGAACATAAATACATAAATACATAAATGTAGAATGTGGACACCTTTAAATTATTGACTTCAACTAACACTGATATAAGTCCTGAGATTTCAGTCAGGTGTGTGAGCTGTAACATCAGCGCGGTGATCTGGCTCAGCTCACGCATCCTCCACGCTGTTTCTCATCGCCATGGTTACTCCTCACACTAAACTCACATTTAAGAGTAGACTTTAGCCTCCTGTTTCCACATTGTGAGCCAGCACTTTCCATGACATCCGCACTAATGGCCGACTGTAAGTGTGCTTTTTTAAAAAAATAAATGGAGCGCACTCACAATGCACGATGAACTTTAGAACTTTAGAACTAATGTGACGGAGCTGACAGGCCACTTTACTGGAGGCCCCTACCTTATATGTCCATTTACTGTACTTCCACTAACTGGCCACTTTATTAGAAACACGTACCTTGTTCTTCCACTCACTGGCCACTTTATTGGAACCACCTACCCTGCACTCCCACTCACTAGCCGCTTTATTAGAAACACCTACCTTGTGCTTCCACTCATTGGCCACATTATTAGAAACACATCTTGTACTTCCACTAACTGGTCACTTTATTGGAAACAACTAACTTGTTCTTACAGTCACTGGCCACTTTATTAGAAACACCAACTTTGTGCTTCCACTCACTGGCCACTTTATTAGAAACACACACCTTGTGCTTCCACTACATGGCCACTTGATTAGAAACATTAACTTTGTGTCTACACTAACAGGCCACTTTATTAGAAACACCCACCTTGTGCTTCTACTCATTGGCCACATTATTAGAAACACATCTTGCACTTCTACACACTGGTCACTTTATTGGAAACAACTAACTTAGGCTTCCACTAACTGTCCACTTTATTAGAAACATCCACCTTGTATTTTCACTAACTGGCCACTTTATTAGAAACACTTACCTTGTGTTTCCACGAACTGGCCACTTTATTGGAAACACCTACCTTGTACTTTCACTAACTGGCCACTTTATTGGAAACACCCTGCCTTTTACTGTACACCAGTGTGGTGGAACTACAAGAGAGACGTTTCTAATGGTCAGGTAGTTTTTAAAATGGCCAGGAAGTGTACGTAAGTCCAAAGATCCAACATCCATGACCCTTACTGTAAAGCGTAGATGCGCATGCTTTGGCGTGTGGAGAGTGTTCAGAACATCGGATAGTGAGGAACTCTGATGAATCCCCTGCGGCTCATCATGATCATAAAACGAGCATCAGGCCATCAAGACCACAATCACGCAGCACATCATATCCACTATATGGCCTAGCAACCATAATCAACTCATAACCGTGATGCATCTCAGATACGGCATAATGACCCTGTTTCAGCCTCTAAACGGCTGAACTGCTTTCTGCCCTTTTCCTTCCTCTCTCTGATCTAGCGATATCTAAATCAACGAACTGATAGAATGAATCATTCTTTTGAATCGGTCCTTTTCAGTTGACTGCTTTAAACGAGTCACAAGTCCCAACTGAATCAAATTTGTTTGCAGCATCGTTACATCCGTATTTACAGGCTGAAAACCTCTAATACAACTCGTATAATAATCTTTCACATTTTTACCACATAAAATTGCAATAAAATAGCATGTAGTAGGTTTCCTGAGAAAGGCACTGATTACCGACAACCTATGGACACTTTGCACTGAGGGGGGCAGTGAGTTTAGCAATGCAAAAAAAAGGAAAGCCCACTTCAGACAGGTTGGAGAACAAAAATACTTTTTATAATAACTTATGTTAACTTCAACAATGTAGGGGTTTTATTAAAGCTGCACTATGTAAGTTATGGGGATTTGGAGACCTCTCTGGTGGAAACATGTAATTGCACACATAACATTTTGTAGCGTGGGTTGTTCTTTGGACCCCTTCCTCAAATGGATGAATCTGATGATTGAAAGAGAACTCAAAGAGAACTCAGTCTACACTTGGTGAAGGAGCGTCTTCTGAGGACGTTCTGAGGATTTGAGGCCTAAATATTGAGCCGGACCTTCTTTTTGAGTCTCTGTGGGATGTTAATACATTAAGACGTATGACGTGGTGTGAAAAACTCGCCTCTGACTTTTAAATGATTATTTCAGGCTTTACAGGGCGACTCACAGCAGCTCTTGTTCATCATATTATAGCCTGTTTTCATTCTCCTCACTCAGTAATAACACTTCTTTCAATTCTAACAAAACAGTCTTACATAGTGCAGCTTTAACTAGTAAAAAAACTTCATTCAGGTGCTTGTTTTAAAAGAGTAACTGAATCGTTCAGTGAATCATTCATTGAAATAAACAACCTGGAAGAAACATGTTTGGTAGAACCGCATTAAACCTCCATCTGTTTGACTCAAATTGTAAGCAATTACAAGCGCTGTAGATTTACTCTCAACGTTTTACAGCACAGGCTTTTATATTGAGCCAGAAAGTGAATCCCTCAGTCGGACGTCATCACAAGCAGCCAAACCCAAACAACACCAGGAGGAGGTCAATCAAAGCCTCGTCTTCGTCTGGGTCGGGTTTATATGATGTGGGGGAAGGACAACAAACAGAGAAAGAGAGTTTAGTGTTCATATAAAAGACACCCAGAGTCTATTGTTTTCACTGTTTTCCTAATTTCATGATCTTTCTTTAGTTCTGGTCAGTGCTGGTTTGTTTAGACATGCATGAACTGTAAACGCCAGACACTAAACCACTCTTCTTTTCCACGTGTGCTATAAACAGGCCTGAGTGCTGAAAGCAGAACAAACACAGAATAACTGTCATTTATTCAAACAGTTAGCTCCACCCATGCAATCTGATTGGTTGAAAATTGTTATTTCTGTGTTATTATATCTGATAACAGCATTATTTTTCCCCATCATACCTGTTGCATTCCACTGACCAATGACTGCAAAGCAACTTCAACGGTGTCTTTACTCTGAGCTGCTGGAACTACTTTTGTTTAGTGGTAGAAATTATACAAACACATAAATTCATATTCAGATTATATCGTATATAATTTCAGCTTAATTGCTTGACTCTTTTTAATTTTGTAAGACTATTGCATAAAAGGTATTGTTGTGTCTTGTTTTGCGTAACCACAGAAATGGGTGTAGTGTAACCATAGAAACTGGTGCGGTGTAACTACAAAATGGGTGTAGTGTAACCATGGAAATGGATGTAGTGTAACCATGGAAATGCGTGTGATGTAACCACAGAAATGTGTGTAGCGTAACCATGGAAATGTGTGTAGTGTAACCATGGAAATGTGTGTAGCGTAACCATGGAAATGCGTGTAGTGCAACCATAGAAAAGGATGTAGCATAACCATAACCAACTGAGTAAACGATGAATGTATAAAAAGACCTCTTTCATTAGAAAATTAAGTGCAGTATTTGGGATTTGGTGTTCAGCAGGTGAGAGCAGGTGTAGCATACCCACTGAAATGAGTGTAGCGCAATCATAGAAATAGGTGTAGTGTAACAATAGGAATGGATATAGTGCAGTCATGGAAACAAGTTTAGCGTAACTGTGGAAATGGGTGCAGTGTAACAGTAAGAGTGGGTGTAGTGTAACAGTAACAGTGGGTGTAGCGTAACCATGTGCCTGAGAAACCAGAATGCAACAGCTGCACCATTTAATGGAACAAAAACAAGTAGTCAGTGGATAGAAAGACGTATAGAAATTTGTACGTCTGTTCTTCTCTTTTTAATCCTTTCGGTCTAGAATAAAACACCGATGCTCCAGAGTGAGAGGAGTGAACAACAGTGAAGCAGAACAGCAGCTGAGCCAACAGAGTGAAATAAGAGAATTAGGAACTGAATGTTAATGATGTAAAAGTACAAATTAGATTATTTTACTCACTAATATACTGGAGCAGAAGTGAAAGTGTTATCATTTGGAAACACTCAGCAGAGAACAGATCCATCAAACGTTACTGCAGTGCATGGTGCCAATTGACTACCCACATATTTAACAATTTTTGCAGTGACTAAAGGACTAAAAGAAAAACGAAAAAGGTAAAACGTTGAAAGTATCTAAAAGAGGAGCATTAAAAAGCGCAAAACGTGCTGAAAAGTGGTAGCAGATCATCCTATGACAAAAATAATAAGCAGACACAGTCTGTGTGTATGGACCACATCAAAGATCTCTACTATAAACATAACTTTATACTGAGTAAGCACGTTTCAGTGGAATTCACATAAAGGGAACATGTGAGCGTTTATACAGCAGCTAACTGACACATAGCATACCTGAGATTAAAGGAGCGTGAAATGAGAGAGAGAGAGAGAGAGAGAGAGAGAGAGAGAGAGAGAGAGAGAGAGAGAGAAGAAGTAACTGGCGTGAAAAGGAGAGGAGGAAAAGGAAAAAGAGAGGGGGGAAACAGAGAGAGCCAGGAGGGCGAGAGAGAAAAGAGAGGAAAGGGAGAGGGTGGAAAGACAGGGACAGAAAGAGCGAAAGAAGGAAAGTGTTTATAGAGAAAGAAAAATGAAATAGAGAGAGAGCGAGAGAGAGAGACAGAGAGAGAGAGAAAGAGGGAGAGAGCGAGAGAGAGGGAGAGAGAGAGCAAGAGTGAGAGAGCGAGAGGGAGAGAGAGAGAGAGAGAGAGGGAGAGAGAGAGGGAGAGAGAGAGAGCGAGAGAGCAAGAGTTCATAGTTTTATTGACCTAGAAAATGAACCTGAAAATGAAAATGAGACCTGCTGCTTCTTGTCCTCATGTGACCTCTCTGACAGACCGCTGGGGTCAACATATGGGGAACATAAGAGCTTAGTTTTGGTTTCAGAAGTGGGAGGAACCTCGGTTTGGAGGGTTAGAACAACGTAGTGAGACCATGGAAGTGAGTATAGCAGAATCATGGGCAACACGTAGTGTAACCATGGAAACAGGTGTAGCATAACTATTAAAACAGGTGTAGCATAACCATGGAAATGAGTGTAGTGTGACCATTAAATCAGGTGTACCATAAATATTAGACCAGATGTAACATGACAATGAAACCAGGTGTAATGCTACCATGGAAATGTGTGTGGTGTAACCATTGAAATGGGAGTGGTGTAACCATGGAAATGGGTGTGGTGTAACCATGGGAATATGTGTAACGTAACCATGGAAATGGGTGTAGTGCAACCATGGAAATGTGTGTGGTGTAACCATGGAAATGCGTGCTGTGTAACCATGGAACTATGTGTAATGTAACCATGGAAATGGGTGTAGTGTAACCATGGAAATGGGTGTGGTGTAACCATGGAAATGGGTGTGGTGTAACCATGGAAATCGGTGTAGTGTAACCATGGAAATGTGTGCTGTGTAACCATGGAAACAGGAGTGGCATAAGCATAGAAAAGGGTGTAGCATAACCATGGAAATAGGAGTGGTGTAATGATGGAAATGGTTGTAGCGTAACCATGGAAATGTGGCGTAACCATTGAAATGGGAGTGGAGTATGGAAATAGGTGCAGAGTAATCATAGAAATGTGTGTAGCATAACCACAGAAAAGGTTGTAGTGTAACCATGCAAATGTGTGTAATGTAACCATGGAAATGTGTGTGGTGTAACCATGGAAATGGGTGTGGTGTAACCATGGAAATGGGTGTGGTGTAACCATCGGAATGGGTGTAGTGTAACCATGGAAATGGGAGTGGTGTAACCATGGAAATGTGTGTAATGTAACCACGGAAATGGGTGTAGTGTAACCATGGAAACGTGTGTAATGTAACCATGGAAATGTGTGTAGTGTAACCATGGAAACGTGTGTAATGTAACCATGGAAATGTGTGTAGTGTAACCATGGAAATGGGAGTGGTATAAGCAAAGGAAAGGGTGTAGCATAAGCATGCAAATCGCTGTGATGTAATGATGGAAATGGGTGCAGTGTAATCAGGGGAAACAGGTGTAATATAACCATGAAAACGAGTGTCAGTGGGTGTGACCACCACTTCACATAATTCTATTGATTACCACTGAAATAGATCAGTTTGCTGTTGTGTTGCTGTGATCTTCACAAAAGAGCCTGTAGTTAATCACACACAGAAATAAACAGACTGACTCTCTGTTCCTCCAGAGATAATTTATGTACACTTATGGCTTCACATAACATTTGCAGTTTTTCTCGGTTAAATTAGACTCCAGCGTTCTTCACTAATGTTAAATTATCTACAGTACTGCAGGCACTTGCTCCATCGGGAACAGCTCTATACCAGAGCAGCTCTAAATGTGGTTTGCATGATAACGTGTTTCTTATACAAACGAACGCTGTGAAAATTCAGGTAGTAGAGCCTCAACTCAGGCCGATTAGTTAACATCAGACACATTTACACTGGCATGTCAATCAGCAAATACAACGATGCCCATAAAGTACAAATGAATCAAGTAAAAAAAAAAAAATCAACACAGAAATTACACCAGCGTGGAACAGTAATGGATCCACATGAACACAAATCAGCACTATTTACATATGAGGAATAAACACCGATACGCTGATCAATGCCAGATAAACTCAGCAGGAAGTGCTAAACTACCACAGGAATAACTCAAACAAAGCATTCGTTTAATAATCACCGTCAGGAATAAATAGATGAAAAAAAATCCAGTTTTAAAATGAAGAGAGCCGTTTCATAACATACATTTTTTTCAAAATAGATTCTTTATAAATGTCCCATAGGTCCAGAGATTACATTATAAAACCTTCATCATATTTCTTCATTGTTCTGTTTGCAAATCTCCCAAAAAACAGAAGTAGAAAAGCCCAAGCAAGAAGTGCGTAACTTCAGAGGCACAGCGAGTGAGTGTGTGTATAAACCTGAACGTATAGAAGTTCATCATTAACAACGTCACAGAAAAACACCTTCATAGCACTTACAACACAAACTGCAGCACAAACTGCTTTCGAGACTTAAAGGAAAACGTCAGTGTTTTTCAACCTAACCTCCATCTGCTGTATCTGCAGCGTACAGTCGGTTACCACAGACAATAATATCATGTTTCCCTGTTGTTAGAAAATACCAAAAAAAAAAGAACCCAATGACTCAAAACACACTATCACTTACTAACAATGGGCAGTTGCTTCAGCAGTATAAACTTCAATGTGTTTCCCTGCATGTAGGAAATAACAGAAAAACCACTGACTCAAAACATGCTTACAGTCATGTGCAAAAGTTTGGAACACCCCCAACCACTCCCCTGCACGTTTTATAGACTGCAGAACGTGTTGAGTGAAAATACCTTCGCACATCCTCTACAGAGAACATGAATATGGCATTTTTCTAAAAAATTTAGTTTAAAAGTTTCATATTTTTCTATTAACATACTGGAAAAAATAACAAATATCAAATGTGCCACAACTTTTGCACTGGCCACATTTTTCTTTATTGTTCAATAAAAAGAAGTAATGTGTGAACTTAAGCTCTGGGTTCACTACACAACTTTTAAAGTCTTAACAGATTATAAAAGACTGGGAGTCTCACAAAAACCGACTTCATTTTTTGGGGCGTCTGAAATGTAGGAGATCCACACTAAACGATTAGAGATCACACACTGCTCAACTTTGAAGCTGTTGCTGAACGGAACGGAGCTCACTGAACTCTCGCAAACTCACGCTAACTCTCGCGTTCTCTTGTTACTAGGAGACGCGAATAAACAAACATGTCTTGCTCTGCTGCTGTTTTCTCTGCCGTTTGTGCTGACACAGTAAAGAAGCTGCAGGTAAACATGTTTAAGTGAGGATTATGGATTTAAAAATGTGATCAGTTTGGTATTTTAAATGTTTTTTTTTTTTATGTTTTTATATTTAATATTTTTCCTTGTTTACTTGCTGTATTTTCTTCTTTCGTGCTCTCAGTTTCATTGGCTGTTGCAGGAGTCTGTTCAAACTGAGTCATTGACCAGTTTACACTAGATTACTCTCAGAAATCAAACATGTTTGACTCGACTCTCTCCAACTGACTCTGACTGACCCAAAAATCTGCAGACTAGAGATGACCAGCTCAGACTCAGCCAGACTGAGAATCAAGGCTAAAATTGGGGTAAAAGTCGTGTAGTGTAACCCCAGCTTTACTTTCACAAGCTTTTGCAAACGACTCTATTATAGATAATTTAATAGAAGTCAGCAGGCAGTTCTTCATCAGTAATAATTTCAATATGTATGTAGGAAATTATAAAAAATTCACTGACTCAAAACATTTAGAATAGTGGGCAGTGGGCAGCTGCTTAAGATATAATCATTTCATTGTGTGTACATGTCAAAAAGAACAGAAAACCCACTGACTCAAAAAAGTCGACGGGCGGCTGGATTTTCAGGTAGTGGATTTTCTGGCCTTTTCTCAGTGCAGGGACTCCATTGCCTGTGGTAACCAAACATATGCTTCAGATGTCACAGATAGAGATTATAATTGAAAAATGCTGCCCTAAGAGGCAAGAAAACAAACAACAGAATGAACTCGAGTAGAAAAAGGCTGAAAATGCACAACTTCCACAAAAGGTTCTGGCAAAATTCTAAAAAATATAGAGTGAAAATGGCCGAAAGCTTGAAGGCACACTATACAGTGTCGAGAAATAATCAGTTAATACATTCAGGTGGTTAAACTGTCCAGAAAAAAAGCCCAGACAGAATTTCAGCTGGACATTCCTGCTGTAAAGGTTAAAATTTCCCATTGAAAAAAAAACAACAGGCAATTGTAAAAGCAAAGCGAGAAGAATTTCAGAATTTTAAAACAGAACAGTCAAATACACATACAGTATAAACCAAAACCAATTACATTATATACAACAAAAATATACATATCTATACAAAAGACATGAAATGTGAACAAGGCCCACTGTTAATGTACAACAATGTGCATGTTGTAGGGCGTTCCAGTTCATTACGGCAAAACATGGACGTTATAAAAGAAAAATGAATTTTAAAAAAAAGGTTTGGCCTATTTTTTTAGAGACAGTCTGTCCAGTCAATAAAAACAGCACATACAGCAAAAATGTCTGGCTTGTTTTCTTTATTTTTAAAATGATTGTTTTTAACCAAGCCAAACTGGAATGGTTAACATTTGTTTGGGTAGCAGAAGTTGGCTTTAAAGAAAAGTTCGGTCCAAAATGCTAATGTTGCTAACAGTAAATAAAATCAAATCACCGCCAATTAGCATTATTCCGGTGAGACTGGCAACTAGCTTAGATTCACTGTTGGCCACTCTTCAAAAAACAGATGAACCGCACTCTTATTAAGCTTTTTTAGTGCTAACAGCGCCCCCTTGTGTGGAATCTTCAGCCTGCTAAACATGAATGGGTGAGTGAGTTACAAGCCAGGCCCGTGAGGTACGTCTCACCCAGAAAGGGGCCACAAGGGGTTCTATGAGTGATACCAACTTGGTTCCCTGAAGAACCATGTTTGAAAAGGAGCCTGTGAATGTGAAGAACATTTTAAAGGTTTAAACCACCTTCTTAATGTTCTATGTCAATTTAAGGGTTCTACCTAGAAGGTTTATTGACGTATTATGTTTAAAAAGGAGTTTGTAAGTGTGAAGAACCCTGTAAAGGTTTAAAGAACCTTCTAAAGTTTCTACACCAATTTAAGGGTTCTTCACAGAACTCTCACATTATTTGGAGGTTTTTCAAACCTCACAAAGGTTCTATGAGTGATACGGTTAAAACCATTACCGTTATGAGTGATACTATTAAAAACCATTTGGTTACCTAAAGAACCATGTTTGAAGTTTAAAGAACCTTCTAAATGTTCTATGCCAATTTAAGGGTTCTTCCTAGAAGGTTCCCTGAAGAACTATGTTTGAAAAGGCATTGTGAGTGTGAAGAACCCTGTTAAGGTTTAAAGAACCTTCTAAAAGTTCTGTGCCAATTTAAGGGTTCTTCACAGATGCTTTTCAAACTTTACAAAGGTCCCACACACTCACACATCACCTTTTACAAAACTGATTCTCTAAAGAACCATCCACAAAAGTGGTTCTTGGATGGCAATGCAGATTTTGTTGGCACCTTTAGTGCTATGTTAGCACGTTTGGTCAAACTATTCCTAAATCCAGCCATAAAAATCCCAAGATTTGGAGAAAGAGATGAAAGAGAAGATATGAAAGATGGTCTTTTGAGTTGTTTGTGGCTGATGATGAGTGAATCTGCCTTGTTTTTAGCCTGTGAGTTCTGCAGGAGGAACGACTGGGATGGACAGAGCAGGGCTGTGAGGAATGTCAAGATTTTAGCTTTTCTGACCAAGAAAAACCAAACAAATCCCATCAAATTTCAATTATCTTTTCACATATACTGTATGCTAGTGCTGGGGGATATAATGTATATTTACATATATATTGGTGCCACAAAACAAAAGTTTCTAGTTCTAGACATATTGACAGATAGCAAAACATTTAAACGCAATGTGTGCCATTTGCTTTAAAACAACACTTCAAAATATTTAAAAAGTAAAATAAATGTTTCTTTTCTTGAAATGTGTTCTGTGTCTGGTTAAAATTTCTGAGCAAGGCTCCCTTTGAGGAAGGAAACAGAACAGAACAGAACCATTCAATCAAAACAAGCCATATCAGGTTTGTTTAACATACGGGTTCACTGGGTTCATTCCTGCCTTCAGTCTGCCCTCCGCATTTAATGACGTTGCTGTTGCTGCATTTACTAACAAAGTTGTTTTGTCTATTGTGTTTGCAAGCATACCCACGAAAAGGAACATAACCCACAATAACATGCACTTATAACCATGGTTATTCTCAATGTGTGCTATGGCAGTGCATCCAACAATAAAGGCAGCTTGGAGCTTTTATACAGTGATAGGAAACACTGGAGCTCACAGATCCATTTTTGTCCAATGTGGATGTGATGCTCACCAACTTCTCTGAAAATGTGCACAATTTTCCACTTAATGAAGTTATGTAAGAACTGAAGTTTTGGGGGGAGGAGCATGGCTGAAAACCCTCCTTCTTCCAGTCTAACGCCCCATACATTCACATCCTCACCTTCCGTTCCTGTGACGAAGCGTTCCCAATAACCACCGCCACCCCGTCTCCTCCCTGTTCCTCAGTCCTACATCAGTCCAACTACAGCTTTGAGGGGGTCTGGCCTTCTGGCTACAAGCAGAAGCTGCCCAGAACTCCCGCCCAAGTTCTCAGAGTTCTCCTCAATCAGTCTTCCCTCATACTCACAAACTCTAGATGTAGTGGATCAGGAAGGATGTGCTTGGTGTCCAAAATTTGCTTTTTAGTTTAGCACTGGAGCTAACGCTCCTAACAAACACTAGAAGGCAATAGTCACCCAAAACCTCTATCCACCCATACAAACCGCAACCAGGACACTGTGACTCACTGTGGGCTATAAAAATGAACAAAACTTCACTGTGTAGCTGGACGCAGCCACTTTAGACAACAGGTGTGTTGTGACTCCCTCTCAGAATCCAACTCCACTTCAGATGCATGCATAATGAAGACCTGGATGCAGTTTGAGCAGGTTGAGAGGAGTTTTGGGGATGTATTTACAAAACAGATTTGGGTGACTATTGACTTCTAGTGTTAGCTATGTTAGCCTCATAGCTCCAGTTCTAAACTAAGGAAGTAAACTTCAGACACCAAACATGCCTTGACTGATCAACTACATCTGGGGAAAATGGAAAATTATGTACATTTGATTTCCCACCAAATCGTTCTTGTAACGAGTTAAAGGGGGCAAAGACAAAGATAGGGTTAACTGTATCAAGGCAAACTGAAATATCATCAGATATCATGATATGTTTGGAAAGTATTGTGATATTGAATTTGATCAATATCGCCCAGCACTACCGTATACTCAGATATTCAAAAAGGCCTCATACATCACAGTGTATGCTCAACGTTTTGCTCTTAGAGTAAAGAAGGCTTTCAATCAGAGTCTATGCATGTATGTGTGCGTTTATCCAGACACCCAGCTGTGTGTGGTGGTCTTGACCCCCTGCGCGACCCCCGTGTGCGCGTACCCCTGCTGACTGGCCATGGGGTCGAAGTTGAAGTCCAGCGCGTCGCCGTCCATCAGCGTGTCGTGCAGGACCGTCTCCACGTCGCACTCCAGCCGCTCGATGGACATGTCGTCCAGGTCGCTAGGCAACCGTTCCAGGTGACTGTGATGGTGGTGATGGTGATGATGCTGGACCGGGGTGGTTCTATGGTAACCATTGCCGTTGACATTGCAGTAATTCGGCGGCGGGACTGCATCCACAGCTCCGCCCCCTCCTCTTCCACCCAGGTGAGGCACTTGTCCATGGGGCAGGTGAGGGTATGGCTTCACGGTACCATGGCGACCAGGATGCCCTAGGGGCAAAAGGCCACAACCGTTCATTGTGGAGGGCAGCTGAGGGTGAATTGGCCTTGGGTGCGGGTTTGGGTGGCCATGTGCATGAGGGCCGGACAATTTGCCCCCCTGCCCTAACTGCCCCTGGGCATTATATGGGGGCAGTACCCCACTTTGTGACCCCACAGCTTCCATAGGTGGCAGTATATCCCCTCTAGGGTCAGCATCAGTGGTCAAAAGCTCCTTTAAAAGACCTGTGGGGCAGTTATACTGACCCATGAAGGGCCCATAACCTCTTGGCTTATTGTCTGACAGAGTCTGAATGGACAATGGCCACTTACGAAAGTCCGGCTGGCTTTGAGGCTGGGCAGCCAGTCCGGGTGAGCTGTAGGGCGAATAACCAGAATTTCCCGAGGCATTCTGGCTCTCCTGTCCACCCTGGCTGTTATTTTTGGGCGACAGAAGGTTGAGGTTATCTAAAAGATTTTCCATCATCACGTTTTTGGACGATCCATGGTGACCCAGTGACCCGGCCACTTCAGACAGGCTGGGCAGGGTGCCCCCCAGTTTGGTGCCAGGAGTGCCAGGGTAGCCCATGTGGATTTCTCCAGCCTCGCCAACGTCTTCCTCGGCCAAATACGGTGACCGCCGACCGCTGAGCGTGCTGGCGTCCGAGCTGGCCCGCGTCCGGAAGGTGGTCCAGGCCTCGAAGTCATCGTTGCTGTGGGAGTTTGGGCTGCCGAGCCATTTAGAGTACTGCGAGCCTGGACTGTTAGAGCCAGTGTCTAAACCAGCCTGTAGAGACATCTGCACAGAGAGAGCAATAACACAGATCAGGTGCTGTTTCCTGAATAGAGCATTATACGCACTATGACTGACCATCAAATGTCTGTGGACATCTAATGTTAGAATTCAATCAAGCATGTAAGAAAACAGCTGCTGCAAAGATTTATTTAGCATAAAACAGCTATGTGCTAATCCTTTGGGTATATTTATCTTCGACACGCAGCTTCATGTTCCTCTAAATTAGCCTTGCAATTAAATAATGTTCTCCTTACACACCGAATGTAGATGCTCATCCAAGGCATGTTTGGTGCTTCTTTAGTTTTGTGCTGGAGCTAAGAGGCTAATGTAACTAACAAGTAATGGAACCTGAAGCTAATGCCACTAATTAGCATGGCGCCACCTACATGCCTAAATCATCACCTCCCTGAAATTATGTTGAGTTGTTAAGTAATCTCAAACAGGCTCCCTAATAGGCCTGTCACGATCGTGATCACAATTAATTGCCATATGAATAATTGCAATGAACTTTTTTGTTAATTTTAATGCAACTATTGGCTGATTATCTATGGTGCTTTCTAGCTGTCAACTCTTAATAGCTCCCAACTGACGACAGACACAGCTGAAGAAGAAGAGACGTAAGGGATGTTCTGAGGTGATGTGGATGTTCTGAGGAGAAGTAGAGGATGTTGTGAGGTGATGTGGATGTTCTGAGGTGATGGGGATGTTCTGAAATGATGTGGAGGACGTTCTGAAATGACGTGGAGGACGTTCTGAAATGACGTGGAGGACGTTCTGAGGAGATATTGAGAATGTTCTGAGGTGATATTGAGAATGTTCTGAGGTGATGTGAGGGATATTTGGAGGAGATGTGGAGGATGTTCTGAGGTTATAATGTGATGTGGAGGATGGTCTGTGGTAATGTGAAGGATGTTATGAGGTGATGTGGAGGACATTAAGCGGAGGGTGTGCTGACATCATCATGTGAGGTGGGGGATGTTCTGAGGAGATATAAAGAATGTTCTTAGGTGATGGGGATGTTCTGAGGTAATGTGGATGTTCTGAGGAGAAGTAGAGGATGTGGTGAGGTGATGTGGAGGACGTTCTGAAATGACGTGGAGGACGTTCTGAAATGATGTGGAGGACGTTCTGAGGAGATATTGAGAATGTTCTGAGGAGATATTGAGAATGTTCTGAGGTAATGTGAGGGATGTTCTGAGGAGATGTGAGGGATGTTAAAAGGAGGATGTTCTGAGGTTATAATGTGATGTTGAGGATGCTCTGAGGTTATAATGTGATGTTGAGGATGTTCTGAGGTTATAATGTGATGTTGAGGATGTTCTGAGGTTAGAATGTGATGTTGAGGATGTTCTGAGGTTATAATGTGATGTTGAGGATGTTCTGAGGTTAGAATGTGATGTTGAGGATGCTCTGAGGTCATGTGGAGGATGCTGTGATATCGGTCATCTGCCCAGCTCACCTTCTTTTTAGCTGCGCGGCCGCGGCTCTTGGCGAATTTGCTGTTGTTGTCCATGGAGGCGGCTCTGCGGCGGGGGGATTTCCCGCTCTTCCCTCCGTCAGGGTTCAGCATCCACCACGAACTCTTCCCTGTTCCCTCATTCTGAACGCGCACAAACCGGCTATGCAGAGACAGGTTATGGCGGATGGAGTTCTGCGGAGACAGAAAGGTAGCGCAGGTTTTAGTAATGCATCTAACGAATACTCGGCAAGGTATAACTCCTTCAAGGCACTGAGACCTGTTTGGTAATATCAATAAAATTCAATACAACAAATGTATCAGATAATATTTAAGCATTAATAACGTTAATGAGCTCATGCTTACTGAGCACTGCTACTCTGCGCTAAAGGAAGGTCTTATGAACTGTTGAGCTGCGCTAGTTGAACATGCTCAGTGCTGCCTGTAGATAAAGCCAACTGTATGCTACGGTGCACACTTTAGAACATCCTCAAACCACACCGACAGCTCTAGGTTGCGGGATAAACATCACGCCATGTCAACTGGACATCAAGTGAAAACAACCTTGGACAAAAATCAGGCTAAGTGGCTACCGACACCCACCCAGTCCTTTATTACAAGATTAATTACAGTTAGTTTTGTGGCCAAATTAATGATGACAATAAACCACAACCGACTGCGCTTTCAAGAAAGAAGTCCCGGTTTAGCCGTTTACCATGATTGTTTTCCACAACGTTACTTACATAAGAGGACTCTGTTGCAGGCTAACAGGCCTAAAATAGACTGCAAGTCGAAAATCCACACACACATGCTTGCAGTCATGTGCAAAAGTTTGGGCGCTCCCAGTCAAATGACATGTTTTACTCAGAAAATTAATGAAACCTGTCATTTGACCATTACTCAGAGTGGTTTGGTGTGAAATGGTTCAGATCTCTTTACAGTGGTTTTGATAGGAACTGGTGGTCACCAACACAAATATAGCCATTTAATTTAATAAATATAAATATATATGTATATTTATATTTGAAACATCTCTATTTTTCACCACTGTACTGTCCTTGATTGTTCATACTGTGACTGTCAGTTGTCAGTCACTTTCTTGCACTTTATACGTAAATAATACTGTATTTTGCACTTCTGGTTAGATACTAACTGCATTTCAATGGCTCTATATCTGTACTCTGCACAATGACAATTAAGTTGAATCTAATCTAACGTAATCCAATCAATTATATGTGCTGAATTGAACATATTAGGAAGAAATAAAAGATAAAATGAGGCCTGTGCAAAAAACATAAGGCACATTTTATAGTTTATGTTTTTCCCAATATGTTAAACTTAGCAAATAAATGGAAAACATGCGCTAAAATTTGCTATATTTGAGATATTTGAACAAAGAGAAGAATTCCCTCTCAACTCAGTCTATAGTAAAAGTTGGGAATGTAGTCCGTTAGTTATGAAGGGAAAAAAGTCATTTGTCAGATTTTTAACGCAAGCTGGACGCAGTTGGCACAATCCAAATAAACAGAGCAGACACCGTGTATACACACACACATCCTTCACACACACACACTCACACAGCTCCATGTACACACACACATCCTGCACTAATGATATTTTGTCTGGCCCAATTTTTCCACTCACACCCAGATACACACTCGCACACCACCGAAAATGAGGCAGGGAAGAAAAGAATGGAGCTTTTCACTTACAAGTGCTTTCAAATGTGATAAATAAAAAAACATTATCAATCAAGTTCTCTAAAAATCTACCGAAAATGGATCATCTCTCATCCACAAAACTATCTATAAAAAAAATTACCATATAAATAGACTTGATTATGTGGTTTCTGACACTGTATGACTCACTGTTTTCTCTAAACATGGACTAAAGTACATTAGCATGAAGCTAAAAACAGTAGCAAAAGCCTGAAACCTGCAACTTTAGTCCAGAAAGATAGATTTATAGATAACACTGTGTTTTACAGAGTCAGAAACCACATAATCAAGTCTATTAGAGATACGGAACATCTGCACCCAGTTTGAGGCGACTGTGTGATGCTATTTTGTGGGATATAAGCTTCCATTACTTATTAGCTACATTGGCATCGTAGCTCTAGTGTTAAAACTAAAGAAGCAAACTTCAGGCAACAAACTTCAGTCTCGGCTGATGGTTAAAGAAGTGGTTTGGCAACAATTTTACACCAGATGTATTTCATCAGCTAAGCGATGTCTGGTGTCCTTTCTGTAAATACATCCCTGAAACTTCTCTCAAACTGCATCCAGGTCTTAATTAAGGTGCTCAGTGTGACGGTGAGCTATGAAAATGAACAAAACGTCCTTGTGTAGCTGAAATATAGATACATTGCAGTATGCAGAAGACTTGCATGTCGTTTTCAAGCCAGGCCAGCAAATGGATGCTAGATTACGCTCACAACTTCTGTTGTGTTTGTTTAGAAACATATTTCTTCAGAAAATTCTGAAAATTAAGTTATTTATAAAAATGAAAGCCACAGAAAATCTTTCATCTATATACCTGTTTGATGGGAATGTGAAGGGGGGTCAGCAGAGCACCTGTTGTCTGAAGTGGCTGACCACTGTGCTAAGCTACACAGTGAAGTTTTGTTTATTTTTATCGTCCGCAGTAAGTCATACGGAGTCTTAAGCCACCTTAATGAAGACCTGGATGAGGTTTGAAGAGGTTGAGAGAAATTTTGGGGGAGGCATTTACAGAAAAGATTTGTGTGACTATTGACTTCCAGTGTTTGTAAGCAACATTAGCCTCGTAGCTCCAGTTCTAAACTGAAAAAGCACCAAACATGTCCTGTCTGATTGACCACATCTGGGGAAAATAGTTGAAATACTTGTGTAAGCAGAAACTTTCAGGTGGTTCTCTGTGAATCTTTATCAGACTATTTATTCCCAAAATATTCCTAATATTGCCATTTTACCAGTTGTACCATCCAAACTTTTCCGTTCGAGGTCAAGGACAAGAGAGGGAAAATGTTAGCTTTGTGATAATGATCACAAGACAAAAACATCTCATGAGAAACCAGCTGGAGTTGGAAAGACACAATTGTTTACAACACAACAAAGCCTGACATTACAACCACAGGAATCCCCTATATCTGTTACACCAGCATGAGGGCAAGGGGGGGGGGAGGGTAATATGCCATAGCAACAATGATGACAACAAGGGCAGAATGCATCATGCACATCTTCAGTCAGCTGAGGAACCATCTGACCCATCTGCCTGAACTCCATAAGCTCAGTTTCTGAATCGGTTTAGCTTTCCTGCAAACATTGACCAGGAATCCCAGCTTGCAGAGACTAAACTGTTCCTAGATCAGTGTTCGGTGCAAGACGGTACCCATGAGTGTCACCTTACCAGCATAATGGAGTCACAAAGGAACACAACAAAGCAAGACAACAGATAAAAAGGCCTGAAAAACAGCAAGAAGGGGATTTCCTTGAACAAGCATGTGAATGTAACTACCACTGCCCTCCGGCAGTGAACCAAACCACAGGATTCCGCATGGACGAGAGCATCGCACCACCAAGTTCAGCGAGGACGAAGTTGTTAGCATGTCTCTCAAACTACGAACGTTTCAAAAGACACAAAGTTCTTG